>NC_143221.1:8505679-8808279 GCF_030267445.1 Bombyx mandarina
TCCACATTCTACAACATAGGATTTTCTTTTGCGTCTTAGGTAATGGTTAAGAAAATAATGAGTAGGTACTACACAGATACACGGACTCCAACTCGGAATCTAATTCGGACTCTGTGGAATAAAATTGGTCACTAAGCACTAAATCAACAAAAAATAAAATAATTTCAAAATTTCTACCTACTGGTGGAAAAAATTGAATTTAAATCTGATTAAAATAAACTAACAGTATTTTTAGTTTTCTGACATATGTATGCGATATTTTAGGTTAGAGATTATTGAGACACATTAAGTTCGCGCATATGAAACCCATTGCTCAATTCAACATTTCATTGTTCGGAACGCTTCTGCCGGATTCTTGAAAATGTATACTCTTTGTTGGGTATCATAACTGTTTGTTACCTTAAAATTTTTAGAAGTTAATAAGTACCTAAGCAGTTGCTAAGGGGTGGGGTGGCTTTGGCGGTGTCGCTCGATATCGCCAATGCGTTTAACACCCTGCCCTGGTCCGTGATAGGGGGGGCGCTGGAACGACATAGAGTGCCCCCCTACCTTGGCCGGCTGGTGAGTTCCTACTTAGAGGACAGATCGGTCACGTGTACTGAACACGGTGGGATCCTGCACCGGTTCCCGGTCGTGCGCGGTGTTCTACAGGGGTCGGTGCTCGGCCCCCTTTTGTGGAATATCGGGTATGACTGCCCGGGGCGCGTCCCAGCCCCAGTGTGGTCAGAGCGCGGAGGGGTCAATCTCGGCGGTCCGTGCTGGAGTCATGGTCCAGACGGCTGGCCGATCCTTCGGCTGGTCGTAGGACCGTCGAGGCGATTCGCCCGGTCCTTGTGGATTGGGTGAATCGTGACAGAGGACGCCTCACTTTTCGGCTCACGCAGGTGCTTACTGGGCATGGTTGTTTCGGTGAGTTCCTGCACCGGATCACAGCCGAGCCGACGGCAGAGTGGCACCATTGTGGTTGCGACTTGGACACGGCAGAGCACACGCTCGTCGCCTGCCCCGCATGGGAGGGGTGGCGCCGTGTCCTCGTCGCAAAAATAGGAACCGACTTGTCGTTGCCGAGTGTTGTGGCATCGATGCTCGGCGGCGACGAGTCGTGGAAGGCCATGCTCGACTTCTGCGAGTGCACCATCTCGCAGAAGGAGGCGGCGAGGCGCGTGAGAGACGCACAATCCCGCCGCCGTCGAGCGGGGCCCAGGGAGGCGGATCTCGCCCAAGCCCTGGCCCTCTAAGTGTTTCGGGTCCCTCTCACATGTCGGTCTGGGGACCGGCAAGGGGGGCCTAAGAAGACGATGTGCAAGCTGCTCTGCACGCGTTTTACGCAAGAGCATCCGGGTGATGGAAGGCCGGCTATCCTCGACCCACGCTGGTTCTGGCCCAGCGGGGTATCCCGTAGGGTGACCCACTCTAACCGGCGCCATCTAGGCGGGCTTCGGACAGTCTGCCGACCGAGAGGGCTGGTGGTCCTGGCGCCGACGACCGCCAGTCCGGCGTCCCGAGGGGGAGGGTGATGGGAGAGATGTGCTCCGCACTAAACGCTTCACTTTCCCCCCTTTGCCTTTTCATGAGTTCTGTGTCATGCGAGGTTTGGACGTTGGTTGTTGAGCGATAGGAGCTTTTAGTCAGTTCGATTCTGACATACCCCGCCCAGTATCCCCAGAGAAGGGCGGAAGTCCGGCGATTTCCTCCTGACTGTAAAAGGTTAAGCAGTTGCTAAAGTTCCATTTCCATATTAATGTTTACGACTATATACATATACTAGCTGACCCGGCAGACTTCGTAGTGCCTCAATCCAAAAATAAAAAATCTAAACTTTGGTATAAAATAAACTTAAAACAAACAAAAGGAATCCGTCCGACGGGGGACACATCAAAGGAAAAACAAAATTGTTGTTTTTATTTAATTCGGAGCATTTTCACATTTATCTACCCTTTAAACCTTCTCTGGACCTCCACAAATAATTCAAGACCAAAATTAGCCAAATCGGTCCAGCCGTTCTCGAGTTTTAGCGAGAGTAACGAAAAGCAATTCATTTTTATATATAGAGATTTAATATAGTGTGTAGTGAAACATGAAGATGAATATGAGTCATGGCAATCATTTCTCGGTAAGAGCGATGCATACACTTTGTCTAAATAGAACAGAGTTTCAGGGAGTAATGATTAATTAATTTTAAAGAACGTATTAGGGAAATACCACAGGAAATAGAGCGAAATTAATTTTTTTTTTGGCTGACTAACGATACTTCCCGCCTCGTTCGTGTACGTTGACAATACCATAGACACAATGACGCTAATGCCGATTTATTTTGGAACGAATTTCCTCATGGGACGATGCGGAGGGGTACCCTAACCGGGAAAAAACGTCCGTAACGTAAGATTTTTATTAGTAATGCACACAGTGTACGATTAACTTTTTAATAACGTACAAAAAATAAAATATTTTTATTATAATATATTTTTTATAAATCATTGTGAATAAAATAAAGTTGATAAGTTTGTAAAGTAGTTGCTTTTATTTTTATCGATAAAAAAAAAAAAAAAAGTATACCTGAATAATTATTTTATTTATATTTCGAATAGAACTTAAAATTAATATTTTTATAATAAGGAATTTCGTTCCTATCCGGTGTCCCACGACACCACACATCTTTTTATTTATTTACTTGTTATTTTGTTTGTTATATTTTATCTATTTAATTTTAATATCAGGCTTAAACTACTCTATGACAAGCGTTTTGGTCATCTGCGTAGGTGACTGCCTCTGGAATCGATCGCACACCTGTGAGCAGTGCTCTGAGAATTTGTTACATTTTTGGTTGTAGTTGATATTCATGTAAAATTAATTTCTTGTTCCCGGCAAAGCGAAAAATTGCTTGACTTCAAATTCTATTGATTATTTCATATAAATACAACAATATTGACCAATTAGGTGAGAATGAAATTCATAGAAGGAAGATTATTTTTGTGGTTTCCTGATCCCATATTAATTAATCACTATGGAGAATAATTTGAACCTTTAATACGCTCGTGCGTCAATGAAAACAAATAAGAAATGAATCAGACAATTTCAAGCCAATTGAAAACATGATTCAGAGGATCGACCCAGTTAGAGGGCACACTGCTAACTTTGCGTCCCCATGTACATTTCGTAGTAATTCAAGAGCTTTGTAAACGACATAAAAATATAATTGCAATGCGTGAAATAAGTGCATTGATCTTACATCTTTGTGACTCTCGATTGAGCATTAAATATCATCGAAAATAAACTTTTATTAATCTCTCATATCTGAGTAAATCCATAATGGTAAGTTATAACAATGGCGCATAATTTGATATCCATAAGTTGATTATTTATTATTAGACGTGCGGAAGGAACAACGCACATAAACCTCCGCTCATCGTCAAGGGCATGTGTATGGACATGTGGCCGACACATAAGTGTAAGTTATTGTCATTTGTGTGTTCACGCCTTATGTACTCTTTAGTATAAAGAAAACGCCAATGTTGTATGTATTTGGGAATATGTATATTGAATACTTGACAGGTCAATGTATTCATATCGAGTTTTTTTTTTTTTTTATGATTGAAGTATTACTGGTGGCCCGGAGGCCTTTCCAGTTTCACCAGGACAGGTGGGCGAGCAAAGGCTCAGCCAGGAGGGGTGGGATTTGCTAACAGCTACCCGAGCGCCTCCGACGGAGACTTAACAGTACAAGAGTAGCTGCTTCGCGAATGAATCTACTACCGGATCGGAATCGCGACCCGCTGAGAAGATCTGGCGAGAAACTCAGCGAGCTGATTCATGGGTTAGGTTGCACGGCGAACTCTTTGTCGAGTTCGACGAGTACGGTTACCGAGATCCCTAAGCCTGCTCCTAGTGTTAGAGCTGAAGGCGTCTAATGCAAGCATATCGAGTAATGAAGCTATATTATTATCTGAGCTTAAAACCTGATAGCAGATATCAGTTTTTCTAAGCAACCAATGCCTGTACCTCCCATGCGGTGTTCACAGATAGTCTTATATGCTTAACACGTATAATTAGTAAATTTTCGTAATCAGTAACTGGTGGTAGGATGCATTGTGCACTGAATGGGATAGTACTATCATCTTCTTATCCATGTTTCTACCCTGATTCATTTATGCAAAACGGTTTCAAGTGTGAGAAAACTGTTTTACTGTACGATTCGAGGCATCAACTTCATATTTTAAGGTGTTGCCGTACTATAATTTCTGTCTGCTCCTTGAGCTTACGATAATAGATAGATAGATAGATAGATAAGTAGATAATATATATATATATTAATAAGAGAATTATCAAGTCAGCTAACCGCTAATTAGCAGCTATCATCGTTTACGGGCAACAGCGAGACAGACAATGAAGGATATCATCTCATAGCCTTCGAGATTGATGACAAAGAAATTTCTTGATCTACTACCTGTATTACTTACCTATACGTAATATTAAAATAGGAAATGTTTACACTGTAAATATGTCTATGGGAAGTAAGCTTTATTAGAAATGTATGCACTATCTACATATGAACGCTGGACGACGGCCAACGATGGGATTGAATAGGCAGATATCCAGCGCTTCCTAGTACACTGACAGCATTACCTCTATGTTGACGGAATACCTAGTGCCTTACTAGCTCTGGAATTTATCGCATCAGCACTCGGCATTCGCATCACTGAACTATTCCAAGAAATCGCATATCTCGGAGCCAATGACCTAACTAACACATTCAACAAAGTGCGATCACATCTAATTCATAGTCCACACGGAAAATAAGATCGTTTCGTGTTACCACAACAAATACTCGGACGAACAAACACCTAGTACATTATTAGATGTCTTCTATACCCAGTATTGAGTTGTAGGTTGGCGTTAAATTTTCGGAATATAAATGTGTTAGCTGTCCGATACCTGGTTAATATTCATGACCGTTGATAACCGAACATCAGAGATGTATAACGAAGAAGGAAGCGACGCAGCACAGCTGGCACGGCACGTGCGGAACATAAAAACGCGAAATGACCACAAGCCAATGACTGCTAATTCCATTTGTTCTGCGCCCTTGCTCTTATGACATGTTTAAAGCTATACACACCAAGTACGCATGTCTTTGAGTAGAAAACATTTGGGCTGTAGGTTTTTTTGTGTGGTAGCCGTCGGGGCAGCGACTCGGATGTTGTGCTAATGCCGCACGCTTGCTTTGAATCACTAATCAACGACAGTTAGTGTGATACCCGATCAGTATTCCAGTAGCACCTGCTTGATGTGTGCTCGCAAATTGCTAAAAACACAAGACGGGTGCCCTTGTCCATCATGGTCGACATAGCTATACTTGAATCACATTAAGCCGTGTTAATTTCATGACGTTATTTCCGGCAATGCGTTTTAGTGCGAACTTAAATTTTCCGGTGAACCGGTATGTGGTATAAGTACGTCTGTACGTACTTCGTATTTATAGATTTCTTGGATTATTACAGATAAAAACTTTTTGAAATCATAGATCATAATAAGTATTAAAACTTTTAATTTTAAAATAAAAAAATTTAATAACATTCATTTTGTCATCAATACATTCAGAGAACAGTATAAACTTAAACATTCTATTACGATAATAAACTAAACTGAAAATATTACAATAATGAAATACAATAATGAAATTAAAATAATAAATGCGAGATTAAAATATTTAAGCATTTTAATGAAGTCTACGACTACCTTAAATGTATTGAGGTTCTTCTTATATATCATAAATATAATTTCATGCCACATAAATACGTATGCCAAGAATATGGCTTTGATAGCTTTGCAAAAAAAATACATTGTCTCATCGATTTGATGATCGCGGAAATAATTCAATTACACAAACTATCTTTCGTATATATAAAAAAGCTCAGCAAATATCTTATCATAAGCTTTATATTTTTCTTTTGTCTCTAGATGGTTAGACCGAGCTCACGGTTCACCTTACTTTAAATGGTTACAGGAGCCTATAGATATCACAATGCTGTTACCTCCCCCCATCTAGATACCATAAGGTCGAAGTCTTAATTGCTGTACTATAGGGTAAGTCCGGGGTAGATGGCCATATGGGAGAGATGGCCTATCGAAATATTTCAAGGTACCGTTCATTAAATGCCACTGATTAACGTTTAATTTTCTGCGCGTCGTGCGTAAGGGCAACAGTGCGATAAAATATTTGACGAAAAAAGCATAAAAAGTAAGTAAATCCTTTGTTTTTTGTTTCGACTATTGTAAATATTTATTTGATGTTTTATGTTTTACATAATTGTGGTATCAGTTTCTTTAAATTATGGTGATATTTGTATTTGATGCAAAGTATAAAAACAGTGCTACTTTAAAATCTCAAAATGGTTTGTTTCGTGTCATGGCTTGTTTTAGATTTTGTTGTGGCCATCTCTCCCGGAAAAAAAGGAGAGATGACCAAGTACAGTCGGTATATGATGGCCATGGTGCCATGTTACAGAAATGATGTTTTCTGCAAAGTATTAATGTATTTTCTTATTTGTTTTAGATGCCTAATAATCGTGTTTACAAAATCCCGCGTTAAAACTGCCACGATGTCTAATGTTTCACACCCGAGTACTCCGAAAGAGGCTTCGTTCAGTAAGGATCCAGATTATACTGCCATCTCGAATTCTACAGGATATATCACCTAGTCCAGAAAAACTGATTAAGTGCTTAAATGAGCAAAGCAAATTGAAACACATTTGACTTCGAAAGAACACATCTAAACTAGAAAAATGCTGCAGAAAAAAGTATAAAAAAGAAAGTAATAATATGTGTCAAAACAAAGAAGGAAAAAATACAATAAAAGGACTGTTCAATGTATAAAAAGAAAAGCCATTCGTATATGAGAATAGTGACGATATTCTATTAAAAATACTGTCAGATAAGAATGAGAAAAGAAAGAGACTCGAAAAGGATAATTGTCTTGGGCGTGGTGGTGAAAATTACTACGAAACACCTCTCATCGAAGAGTGGCCTCAATGTACAGTGTGTCAGTATTGAGTTCACGAACACTACACTGAATTTAAAACGACGTGCTCCAGTTGTGACGAAGAGGAGAAAACAAGACTTAAAAGTAGAAAATAAGACCAAAAAGTAATTATAAGTCTAGAATTAAGCTATGGCCATTTTACCTTTAATACTATGGCCATCACACCTGGATACCTTGGGAGAGATGGCCAATTGTGAATTAAGAAAAACTTGAATTAATAAGGTGATCTTCTTAGAAATTGTTACTTTTTTGTTTAAAATATGATAGTTGATTCTTCAAAGATTAATGAAAAATAAATATAATTAAAAAAACATAAGTATTTGATTTTTGACAGAGCTTAGAAAAAACTATGGCCAACTACCCCGGACTTACCCTACATATGTAAAATCTGTCTCCCTAAGCACTAGGTCAATTGCCCAGTTATATTAATGTTGTGACAATAATAATAAAACGTTCCGCACAATATACACTCTGTAAAATCTTATCTTAGAACTTCTCAGAAAGGTACATTTATAAATAACAATACACAACGCTACAATAAATACATACTATTTTTAACTGACTACAATGAATCTATAACAGTAATATAAAATTAAATGTATTATACTCGTATGTATATAATTATATTGGAAGACCCTTGTTATTATCGCATTCAATTAAATTTATTTCGGCAGTTTGCGTAACTCTTTTCCCTTATTTATTCATAACAAATACGTTGTTAGATTCTATATATTTTTAGTTATTTTTCAATGATTGTATGAGCTCGTTATTTAATATAGTATTATGCATATGTAATTTTTTCGTCAACAAAACTGATTTCCTAAATTGTCCTATATTGACACGTAAACCAGAAGCGTTGGTCGGAATAAAACCATTTTTTTGCATAATCAACGCTCAATTAAAGACAGCTTAACATTGTATTGTAGCTAGTCCGGAAATATCAATGAAACCTCGTTGAAAGGCGTCGACATCCGAATTATCCCTTAGGGTTTCAGCCAAAGCCTTCTCTTGTGCCAATGGATGCCAGGCCCCGAATGTACACGCGACGTCATCGCGATGTGCATAGTAATGACACCGGCGACTCGCACGTGTTGACGGTACATATTCGAAAACGCGAACTCTGCGACAACGATTCAGGGAAAACCACAAACCTGAAATTACACAAATGTGGAGCAATCACCGATAAGCTTTATCCGTTTATGGCGACCAATTAATTATTTTTGTGTAAATTGAGATTATAGTAGATGAGCAAATGAGGAGAAAAAATGAAACACGAACACACAATAATTTGATTAAATTAACTTCAACAAATATGTTGAGTCTGATATTAATTTTGCTTTTAAGTCTACCAAATTTAGTTCTAACTAGTGTTTCTGTTTAATATTTTCAGGAAGCTCACCAATAAAACCTGAAGATGGTGGATTTCTTCGTAAGCGATAAGGCGATACGTTTTGAAGGACCGACCATAGGGACCATAATACCTGCGGATTTAATAAATGCGCATCCGCATTTGGCGTCTCCTCAAGAAATCTGCAAAATTATGAATTAAAATCATATTATTAATATCATATTTCATAGGTAAGAACGTATGTTTTGTAAATGTAGCCGCAGCTTAAAAATACGAGTAAACATTTTTGTTCGTCACATTTGATTATTGTACCGTTTTTTTTTTAAACAAATCTAATATTGGTAAAAAAAAAATACCGAGGAAAAATGGTAGCGACGATATTAAAATAATATACTTTACTTCTTATAAACAGGAAACAACGGGAAATCAGGATGATTATACCACTCTCCTAGCGTAGACGAATAGTTCGCCGGATCCCAGATCATTATGGAAACGCCTTTATATAATGGATCTTCTAGAAATTTATATTCAGGTTTCGATACAACCTGGAATTTAACGTATTCATACATTAACGTATAGCTTAGTTGTTTTATTACCTTACGCCGGCTGATCAGTAACTCGTTGCACCCCTGCTATTTAACAGTGAATCTTTTTTTAACAGACTCCCTCTCAAACTAATTCGTTATTAATTTTCAAACGCATTTATTTGATATGCAACTTTTAATTGACAAAAAAAAAATGTGTCCTATGCAATATGTTGAACACTTATTCACCGTATGCAGGAATTGTAATTCTGAATTCCCCCGTTCGTCAGAGCATGAGTTTCATGCACGGAACGAGTACGATGCTACACACCCGTTGAGTTTCCCCGGTCATCGTTCTCGTCGAACCCGTCGCTTGCGAAGGGCTCGGCGAGTAAATTAACCCACAGACACAGCTCACTAAGTTTCTCGCCGGATCTTCTCAGTGGGTCGCGTTTCGGATTCGATGGTAGATTCTGCGAAGCACGACTCTTGCTAGGGTTCGTGTTAGCAACATCTACAGGTTTGAGCCCCGTGAGCTCACCTACTAGCCCGGCGACGCTGACATGGTCTCTCTAGACCATCAGCTTAGGTAGGAAGAAAAAAAAAAGAAAAAGTTGAGTTTCTCGTTCAATTTTCTTATCGGGTTGCGATTGCAATCCTGTCGCAGAGGCACTAGTGTAGCAGTTGCCTTTAAGCTGTTAAGCCTTCTTCGCAAAGGCTCGGGTATTTGTTAAGATACTCCAAACCTCCTGGCTAAGCCCGAGCTTACCCATTCTTGTGAAATTGGTTAGACCTGCATGCCATCAGCAATTCCTCCAACCAAAAAAATTCTATCGCACATTTGTATGAATAATTGTTCAACATATGGCATACTCTCACGTTACTGTGATCACTCGTCTCATATTGTGTGAATTAATGATCCATCGGTACCCTAAGTCGGTACCCTAACATAGCATACGGTCTCTAGGCTACAAGAACTAGAATTGGAAATATTGCGTTGTCCATCGTACTCACCAGACCTTACACCGACAGGCTTTTCCTTTGTTCAAAGCTTGAACAGCTTTTTTTCAGGGATTTTTTCTTTGTAAATACTCTCATTCGTTTATCAGAAGTATAATGATTCTGTATTTTTCATTTTATTTATTTACATACGATTTTATGATTATAATAAAAATATATTTATAATAGTGCTAGAAGACCCTAGAAGCTATAACTAAACGACTTGCTTATTTAAGATTAAAAGTCTTATACCTTACTTCGATTACTTATTTTAAATTACCTGAGAATTTAAGACACGGAACGTTGTCTTTGATCCGACGTCGTCTGTATAATTATCAGTCGGAGCATTGTTAAATCTTAACACCATATCATGTGAATCTGCAAATGTAATTTCTTTTATTGCTTATTTGTGTGGATTAGTTCACGTCCCACCTGGTGTTAAGTGGTTACCGGAGCACATCAAGGCTTTCTGCCGTCTGCCAATAACGTGCTATAAGCTTTTTCGGACACATCATGCGGTCTCCCGGACATGAATTAGAGAAGCTCATCATTTTGGGTCGCATAGAAGGCAGGCGTGCCGTGGGCAGAACATCAGCCAATGGTCAGATCTGGTTAAGATAGCAGTTGGTGGTATTATAGTCTATACATGACGGTCCATGCCACTCATGATCGAGCACTATGGAGGAAAGTCACGTGTGGTTCCGAACCTCAGCAGTGATGAAGAAGAGATAGACATCAACAACGTAAAGGCTGCCACCCACAGTGTGACATGAGTTCTAAGTGTAAGGTGTACAGTACAACGACTGCCCCACCCTTCAAACCGAAACGCATTACTGCTTGACGGCAGAAATAGGCAAGACGGTGATACCTACCCGTATGGGCTCACAAGACGCCTTACAACCAGTAAAATTTAAATGTTATTATTATTACACAAGTACACGAAAGTCGTAGTATACCGTTAGACCGGACAGTGGACCTCGAGGGAGGCCTATATCGAGCAGTGGTCGTATTTAGGCTGATAGTGATAGGACATTCAAGATCCCCGGTCAAGGGGGGGGTAACGGACCGGGTTATGTCGGACTCCGGCGCCTCCCGAGAGGAAGAGGGAGACGAGGAGGGCCAAGGTCCTCCACCTCCCCGAATTCCTCGCAGGAGACTACACCTTGAAAAAGGCGCGGGAGGCGCTGGTCCCGCAAAACCAACTACCGACTAAACCCCATCGAGCTCCACCACACCGACTACACCAGAGTCAGACCTACGGCACCGCAGTGCGCGCCGAAAAGTAGATTTGAAGGCTACGAATACACGCATTCAGTTGACTAGAAAAATCAGATTTGTTTTACCGTTTTAAATTATTGAGAGTGAATTAAAAAATATTACATACAGGCTACAATCATCCATCTGCATGTTCATATTGTACATTACTAATGCAGCAATGATTTATTATCCTTAATAAAATAATAGAAATTAAGTTTAATTTCCGATCCAGAGTAAGCAGAATATATTTTATAAATATAAAATATGAATCAACTGGGAAAATACTGTAAAATTTATAAATAGTTGTTTTTACACGAGTAATATTTTATGAAACCAATTTAATTTATTTCATTGTAATTTGATGAAACAGTTTAAATGTACGCATCAACGAGGGTAGGTATAGCAAAACGTTTAAGGATAAATGCTGTTTTACAAAAATAAAACAATACTTTTACGGTGAAGGAGTAACATCGAGTAATACTTTCACTGGTGGTAGGACCTCTTGGGAGTCCGCACGGGTAGGTACCACTGCCCCGCTTATTTCTGCCGTGAAGCAGTAATGCGTTTCGGTTTGAAGGGTGGGGCAGCCGTTGTGACTATGCTGAGACCTTAGAACTTATATCTCAAGGTGTGTGGCGCATTTACATTGTATATGTCTATGGGCTCCAGTAACCACTTAACACCAGGTGGGCTGTGAGCTCGTCCACACGTCTAAGCAATAAAAAAAAAAAACATTTATTCACACGTTAACGCAAACTGCGTTGTTTAATTAAATTATCCAGCAATTATTTTCGAAATAAAATATTTTACATAAAATCAATAGATAAGAGGCCAAAATGAAGATTCGGACATTTCACAATATACATAAAGCAAAAAAAAAAAACAAAAAAAAGATATAAATATTGTTCTTATATAGCGGTCGGATAATATAGTTGCAGTCACGTTTGTATTTTCATTCGATAACATGTATATAATATGTATGTATATTCCATTCTAATTTAGAACTCGTCAGGCTAATATAATATATCAAATGTCTATTCCAAGATCAGATATATTGGCAAGTAACAACACTAATCTTGATGTATTTGAAAATAGTTTTTATAAATATTGTAAATTAGTTAAACATATTCTCAAATAATTATTATTGTCCAGTTAATGATACATGAGATTAAATTTAATTAGATAGTAACGTACATATGACTGAGTGTCTGTGTGTTTGTGTGTGTGTGTGTGTATTTATGTGTATGTGTATACATGTATATATACACACAAGATATTTAGGCATTTGTAGCCCACTGAGTTTCTCGCCGGATATTCTTAGTGGGTCCCGTTTCCGATCCGGTGGTAGATTCTACGAAGCACTGCTCTTACTAGGGTCAGTATTAGCGACACTCCGGCTTGAGCCCCGTGAACTCACCTACATACGTTAGGGTGAAGCTGAAATAGCCTCTCAAGGCTATCGGCAAAAGTAGAAAAAATAAAATAAAAATGCATTTGTTCAGTTGTTATAATTTTTCTGTATGCACCTGTTTTCAATTGCAATCCAGATTGTTATATTAAATAGTTGAACTTATAACTTCTATAGTTGTAATTTGTTTTGTGCATCAATAAAGGAAAAAAACAAAAACAAGAAAAATTTTCGGTCCGGATGTTCTTTAGAAGTTAGAGATGTGCGAACCCCGGATTTGATAATAATTGTTATCCGAAGTAGTCACTTTTAGATACTTTTTGTACTTGTAGATCGCTACATAGTATAAAACAAAGTCGCTTTCTCTGTCCCTATATCCCTATGTATGCTTAAATCTTTAAAACTACGCAACGGAATTTGTTGCGGTTTTTTAATAGATAGAGTGATTGAAGAGGAAGGTTTATATGTATAATAACATCCATCAAATAGTGGAGAAATCAATAATAAATAACAGTTTCCGAAGCGAGGCGATGGCGGGACGCTAGTACTTTTTTTTTTATTGCTTAGATTGGTGGACCAGCTCACAGCCTCGTAGCCAGGACTCGTAAACTATCAAAATAGCGGAAAGAACCCTATAAATTATAGTGTTTGTCGTGTAGATGGCTGAGAAAACTTAAAACAATTCGGGTCGCGATTCCGATCCGGTAGTAGATTCATTCGCGAAGCAGTTGGCAGCGGCTTGGCTCTGCCCCTGGCATTGCTGAAGTCCATGGGCGACGGTAACCACTCACCATCAGGTGGGCCGTATGCACGTCTGCCTACAAGGGCAATAAAAAAAAAAACAGTTGCTCTTGAGTTGTTAGGTCTCCTTCGGAGGTCCCGATCAGGTGGCGCGCCGCCTCTACATGGGGGTGGTGCGGTCGATGGCACTATACGGTGCTCCCGTATGGTGCCACGCCCTGACCCGCAAGAACGTCGCGGCGCTGCGACGTCCGCAGCGCGCGATCGCGGTCAGGGCGATCCGAGGATACCGCACCGTCTCCTTCGAGGCGGCGTGCTTGCTCGCCGGGGCGCCACCCTGGGACCTGGAGGCGGAGGCGCTCGCTGCCAATTACAGGTGGCGTAGCGACCTCCGCTCTAGGGGGGAACGGCGCCCCGGCGAAGGAGTAGTTCGAGAGCGGAGGCTCCACTCTCGGCGGTCCGTGCTGGAGGCGTGGTCTCGCCGCTTGGCGGACCCGTCGGCCGGCCTCCGTACCATCGAGGCGGTCCGCCCGGTTCTCGCGGACTGGGTGGGCCGTGACCGCGGATGCCTCACCTTCTGGCTGACGCAAATGTTGACCGGCCATGGTTGTTTTGGCCGGTACCTTTTCAAAATAGCCGGAAGGGAACCGACGGCGCAGTGCCACCACTGCGCGGACCGTGACGAGGATGACACAGCGGAACACACACTGGCGCGTTGCTCTGGATTCGACGAGCAACGCGCCGCCCTCGTCGCGGTCATAGGAGAGGACCTCTCGCTGCCTCGCGTCGTCGCTACGATGCTCGGCAGCGACGCGTCCTGGAAGGCGATGCTCGACTTCTGCGAGTCCACCATCTCGCAGAAGGAGGCGGCGGAGCGAGAGAGGGAGAGCTCTTCCCTTTCCGCACCGATCCGTCGCCGTCGAGCCGGGGGCCGGAGGCGGGAATACGCCCGTACGTCCCGGCCCCTGTAGGTAGCGGCCTCTCTCCGGTGAAGGTCAAGGGGCGACCTGAGGGCGTGAGGCCGCCCGGCGCGCTACCAGCACTCTAGCGCGCTGCCGTGGGGTGAATAGAGCGACCGGTCGACGGTGTATCACGTCCCGACCCGGCAGTCTGGTTCTGGTCCAGCGGGGTATTCCGGGACACCAGCGGCACCGTCTGGGCGGCCCGACGGGCTGCCGTACCGAGACGGCCGACGTTTCAGAGCCTTCGATTCGCCTCGAAGGCTCCGTCGGCTGGGCGTCCTTGGGGTGAGCCGCGCCGTCTGGATGTAGTGTTGACCGCGGTAGCCCCCCTACCTCATCCGGGTTCTGACCTCGGAGGGGATCGGACGTCGGGTGTAAGAGTGCAGGGGAGTCGTTTAGTGGGTGGGTCCTAAAATCCTTGGGCCCGCGGTCTGCTCACAACACCATGCAGACCGTTGAGTCTCACATACCCCGCGCGCCCCTTTTGCGCGGGGACCTCGTAGGAGGTTCGGCCCCCTAACCGAAAAAAAAAAAAAAAAAAAAAGGTCTCCTTCGGAGGCGCTCGGGCAGCTGTTAGCAAATCCCACCCCTTCTGGCTGAGCCAGCTTTGCTCGCCCACCTGTCCTAGTGAAACTGGAAAGGCCTCCGGGCCACAAGTATGTAATTCTTCAATCATAAAAAAAAACAATTCGTAGCTACAGCTATACTAGCCTTTGAGTAGGTGTATTTCTAAACTATTTAAAGACCACTTAATATTATAAATGCATCATTTGTACGCTAGTCGTCATTACACATTATTATGTGTAAAATGACAATAATGAAGAGATAAGCTTCCGTGAGGCTGTTGAATCATACAAGAAAGCGGAACAATAGACATAAACATTACAATTACTTATAAAACTTGATAATTTCATAATCCTCCTTCTAGCTTGATCAAAACAGTACCTAGGTACTGTAGTAAAATACATCAGGTGCTCTAACTGAAATGAATTTGTGCTTACAGGCATCTGGCTATTTGGGCTTATATTCGTGGTAGCACCTTTTTTTTTTTTTTGCCCTTGGAGGCAGACGAGCATACGGCCCACCTGATGGTGAGTGGTTACCGTTGCCCATGGACTTCAGCAATGCCAGGGGCAGAGCCAAGCCGCTGCCTACCGCTTAATACTCTCCACAAGCCTCCATATAGCCACCACCATATAGCACCACCCCATCTTTCCCATTATTGTCGTAACTAAAATATTCACCAGAGAATGTGAGCAGCAGCGTTCTCTGAATAACGGATCACGATTCATAAATTCTAATAATATATTCTAACTAGCTTTTGCCCGTGACTTCGTCAGCGCGTAATAGTTACTTTGGCATAACGCTAAATTTCACTTGCCTCTTTACTTAAGTAGAAAGTGAAAATATGTGAAAATATTGGTCTTAGCGTGATATTATATAGCCTACAGTCTTCCTCAATAAATGAACTATCTGACCGTGCAAGAATTTTTCAAATTGGACCAGTAGTAGTTCCTGACATTAGTGCGTTCAAACAAACAAACAAACAAACTCTTCTCCTTTATAATATTAGTATAGATAACTACCGAGAAATGCATCACTAACGTTTATCCAAGTGTTCCATGCTGAATCTTAAGTCCTATCAGCACTTGTTGGTTATTATTCTCCTGAATCATAAATTAACAACTTGTTTATAGTATATACTCATTTTATCTTTCAATCACAAATATAGAAGGGCAAAGGTACAATACGCGTACTGTACAAATGTCACTTGTATATTGTAATTTTTACTCCTTTATTACGATGGATTCCACGAATATATGCATCATGCAACAGCTAATGAATACGTTTTCCCAAAATAAAAAATAAAATATTTTTTTGTATATTTTTTATATCTGTTTTATTTATTGCTTAGATTGGTGGTCTATCTCACGACCTACCTAGTGTCAAATGGTTACCGGAGCCCATAGACTCAGAGAAAAATAACGTAGATGCCGCCCTCCCACCTCGAGAAATGAGTTTTAAGTCTCAGTTCTGTAGTAGGCTGTCCCAAACCAGAATCAAACCAAAATGCAATACTGCTTCACGGCAGAAATAATCAGGATGGTGATACCTACTGGTGTGGGCTCACAAGACGTCCTACCACTAGTAAATCTTTTATAATTTTTTTGCGCTGTTGTTTCACTCACACAACGAACACTTTAATTACTAATTCGCCGATTCGACTATCGATGCAAATACATAAATCTCGACTGAGGAATAAAATTAAATATCTTTTACTGGAACTTTTTAATTAAACATCTCTAAACGTATTATGTTTAGTATAAATTTACTTTAAATATTAGATTAATATTTTTTTAATGACATCAATGTCTTACAATCTTGCGCTTAGGGCCCATCTGAGCCTAAATAATTATCGTTCACAACCCTTGTGACATTATCATAAGGTACGGGCACGCTGCTGTAGTCTATTTCGTTAAGGACCCGTTTTCGAATCCCGAATCGAAGCAAATTCAGTCCGAAACAAGTGGCACACAAAATGCAGTACAGCATATCACTTACGATGTTCCGAGAACACGAACTCTGCTCCGTTGGGTTTATGATAAAATCGAGATGACATGACAATCACAAACAATTTTTCCAATCACTAGAAACTGCGCTAGATTCTTTACGAGCAATTATCGTGTTCGTCATTATAATTGTGTGATAATAACTTGACAAATGAGATGAACACCGGCCTATTTCGTAATATTCCGTACTTCTCTGCAAACAATAGGGTTAGTGAAGCCTTTTATAATCTATCATTTGGCGCAGTGCACTGTATGCGTCAAATTTTAAACATTTAATTTTACAAACCATTTTTTATTTATTGCGTAGATAGGTGGACGAGCTCACAGCCCACCTGGTGTTAAGTAGTCAACGGAGCCCATAGACATAGATGTCGTAAATAATAACGTAACGATAGATAACGTAAATGCGCCACCCACCTTGAGATATAAGTTCTAAGGTCTCAAGTATAGTTACAACGGCTGCCCCACCTTTCAAACCGAAACGCATTACTGCTTCACATCAGAAATAGGCGGAGCGGTGGTACCTACCCGTGCGGACTCACAAGAGGTCCTACCACCAGTAAAAAATTATCATTGAACAGCAATAAGCAGTATTTGTTTACTCATTTTAAATTATACTTCATTATTTCTTTATGTGCGTCCATACTTTTTTCCGCGATTGCGATTTCATAGCGATTGCGAGGAAAAAACGTGATAAGTTTAATCAAGAACATCCTTACATGTGTACCTTATGTCGGAAGTGTGTGTCACTGTCTGTTCCAAGTCTCAGTTAAAAGGGGTATCTCTGTTTTTAAGTAAAGACAAAGCCTGTCCTGCGGTTACACAGTGAGTAACGCAAAGCTATAAAATAAAACGACTCAAAAAGTGACTCAGTACTTGGAATAGTCTTTCTCCGTATTTTTGTTATTACGAAAAGAAAAATGCAATACAAAAAGTTTCATTTTTTATATTTCTTAATATTGTTTGAGAGACGTTAAATCAAATTATATTTCTAGATATACCTACATAGTTTTACTACAAACGCCGTTGCTCCCGCATCTTTAAAGGTTTTTGTTTAACTACACTATTTCTAGAACATACGTTGGTGTTTTACATTAACATCTTTGCTAAAAGATCCTCAATCAGTTTTGATATTTGTATCATTATATAACACAAAAAAAGGATATTTTTTATTGCGTTACTGCATAGACTGAGTAATTAGTAAATCCCCATGCAGAACAATAAAAATTCGTGTAATTCGCATATGATTTGGGCCGTTCGTCGAAGGAGGCCGACCATGAATATCAATACTGTGTTCCACAAAGAAAAGATCCGAATCCGATAACGCTACAATAGGTACACGGTCGATCACCCGCTTCTAATAAAATGCATCAAGTCTAAATATGCTTGTAAGAATGTATACCTATTTCACTGTCATTAGTTCTTTTTTATGAACACTTTAAATTTATTGGTCTCGTTTTTTGGGAGTTTATTTATACTTAAGGTAAAAGTACAGTGACAGTGACTTTAAATAATATGGCTAATGTCTAAATCTAAATGCCTTGTTTAAATTCATAAGCTTCTTGCTATTCTTAGACTCTAATTATTAATAAGTTTTAATAATATTAAAACGCTCGGTACGAAGAAATTTGTACTTTATACTTATTTACTTAGCTATAAATAGCGGGTAAGTATAAGTAAGTAAATACACGAGAAACGATCGTTTCAATCCTAAATTTTCGTCTATCCAAATTATTGACTATAATCGAATAGTATCGGGAAAGTACTAGATTTTTTTTCGATAGTTTATTAGCGAAACCAGCGATATAATAGTGCAAATTACCTACAGTTTGTTGCCCCCGAACATAAATATTTCATTACCAAAATCACATTTGGGACGTAACTGTAAACATGCTAGTAAACTGATGTAGGTAGTTAGGCAAGTATAGAATTCGTGGACACTCATATATCACGCCAGCTCATGCGCAGTGAGTGACTCATTCGCGCACATGCACTAGGTACGCTAAACGTAGGGGGAAAAAATCGTGAATATTTTGTATATATTTTTGTCATCGAACTTCTGTTCCATGATAAGTGTTTCTCGTGGTTCATGGATACCACATTTAACCGAACCAACTGTAATAATGTTTTATTGTATTATAATGAACCATTGCCAAATTTATTAATAATTAATGATGTGGCATTTTGTTCGGTTTTTGCGGACCTTTGTAGACACGGGCTCAACGTTAATGGTTAATCACCCATTTATTTTTGTTTTATTAATGCCGATATTTCGAATATCGAAAACCGTTCTAAAGTGATGCTCGGTTCTATACAAGTGTTATTTGATTTTATAGATATTCATACCTAAATAATTTCTTATTTGCAATTTAACAACACAGCAGTTTCTTGGCATTGCATTAGCTTTACATGAATAATAATTGTGTGTGAAGGTTAAAATAATCTCTCAAATTAAATTTTCTAATTGTTGGATTAATGATTCAGTGTCGTCCGTAAACTACGAAAACTTAAAAATATAAAAAACGTCGGAAATGATAAAATAAAAATAATTGACACGAGGCTGTAAAAGTAGTTTTGATTGTGTGTGTGTGTGTGTGTGTGTGTGTGTGTGTGTGTGTGTGTTTTTTTTAACCTACGAGGAAATGTTCATACATTTAGCGCTATAGTGAAGCGCGACCGGGTTCCACTAATTATTTTAAAAAAGACATATTGATTTGTGGAGCGTTTAACTAACTTCTAAGTTTATATAGAGACTTGCTTAATTTTTTTAAATTTGCAATAAGCCTTTCCAACTTGGATTGTTAAGATGGTATAGAAAGTAACTGAAACTCCAATTGAATAAATAACACAAATAGACATACTACAAACACTTTTACGATATTGAAACTCCGTGGCAAGTGTTGCATACCTATGAAATCACCCAATCTTGATCCAAGCAGAGCTCCTGCACTGCTGACGACAGCGCAAGTATTATAAAATGTACCGTCTTGAAGGGGACCCTCAGGAATTTGATAATCGTAGCGTGCAAAAGGTTCATCTCTCTTGGTCACCGTATTCACTTTTATGCGCTTTAACGCACACATCACGTCGTGTTTTGATAACGCATTCTTGGGGCCACTTTTGTATTTTACATCGTAAGTATTGTGCATATCCAAACCCGATCGAAATACTTTACTCTCTCCCATTAAAACTCTATGAAATTCTTTTAATAACAATTCTTTAAATTCTCTTGTACGAGTTTCGCATTCTATAGAAGTGAAATCATCGCATATGTATTTATCTGTGTCAAATTCTAACAAAGGTTTGTGGATGTTCGGAAATCTAGGGCTTCCTTGGCTTTTTCTTACGATGTTAATCGACGTTTGAGATGAAGACAATTTGCTGGCAGATTGAAGTACGCCACTGCTCCACACTGCCCCGACAGCTGACCTTCGTTTTTTACGAGCAGAATCGTTGTAAATTGTTGAGTTAGTGAGAGATTTTGAAAATTGATTTTCAGGAAACGCAGCTATAAAGCTTAACACTGATGCTCTAACTTTAGGTTCGTTGCTCGGTGTTTTAGTAAACAACCGCTGCTTCTCAATGTACATCCAGTACTGCGACCAAATGAGATACAAATATCCGCACATTCCAAAGCAAAGGAGATTTATGAAAACCCACACCGACATCGCTGCGGCTTTCATTTTTATTCAAAGTACGTAAAATGCTACGACTCGAACAACAATTGCCAATTTTATTGCACACTTCACACACAATCACTTCATTGAATTTATGTATGAGAAAAAAACGAATACATTTTACTAAATCGCGACAAGTATGTTTTCCGAAATTTCGAGATACCACTAAAATTAGGGCCTATAAAGTACAGAACTCTTATTTTATTCTTTGGGGCTGAATTCGATCAGCTGACGTGAGGCTTTGTAAGTGTGCGCCTGCGTAAACGTTTAGCAGCAATAGAACGATTTTGTTTTTGACTTTACTACATCAAGAATGTCTTGTTTTTTATGTTTGAAAAAAACTAAATCAGCGCGTATTAGCGACAATCGCAACAAACCTACTGCAGAAAAGTTCAGTTGTTTTTTAAAGGATTTTCGTTTACCCATAATCTTAATATAATATTATTATTCCCAAAAACAAAAATCGAAAAACGCACATTTTATTAGTACGGATAAAATAGTAGGTATCTAATAGAAAAACAACTACGCAAATGCACTTTCAGATTTTAAACAATGAAATTTTAAAGAGATTACTCTTCAAAAGAACTCTAAAAGTGTATAGAGAATTCTTTTTCTGCCTACATGAGTGACATAGCTCACGGTCCTGGTGGTGTTAAGTGGGTACTACTGGAGATCTACGTGAAAATTAACTAATGATCTTTTTAATAAATCGAGAATTATTAAGCGAAACTTTTGATGTTAATACAATATAATTTACGTAATTATTACTTTAATTTGTACTGACGTTTTAGGAAATTTATATGTATAGTTATATTTATTCTAACATATGCGTTCATACTCGTCGTTGAAATTTTCATTGTATACTCGGTGTTATTGAACCGATGAGGGTAGGCAACACCAACCTCCCTATTTATACCACGAAGCGTTCATGTATTTATGTACGAAGTATGGACAGACTTTCGTTATTGAATATAATGAAAATTTCGATCTTATGTCGCAAAAATGGATTTGTTCCGCTGACCTCACAACACCAGGTGGCTCTTAAGTCTCGCGACGATATCTCATCGCGGTGCTGGGACGGGACCTCTTCTTCCTTCCGCATCTTCAAGGCTATCAGCTTAGGTAGGAAAAAAAAAACGCGTCTTAGAGGACCAGAGGTCGTGGGAGGCCATGGCCAGGTTTTGCGACCTGGTCATGACGTTTCGTGAGGCTGAGGAACGCGAAAGAGAATGGGAGCCCTCTTCGGCTCCTCAGCGAAACAGGCGGAGTGGACGGCCGTCGGGTACCGGGTGCAGAGGCGTCCGGTGCTCGGCTGTCGGCCTGCGGGATCTTCCCGGGGCGAAATCCCGTCCTATTATCAAGACTGGTACCGGCGAAGGCGGACTTTCGTCTTAGTGTTACGTACGTTTCATGAAGTTTCAAACCCCAGCAGACAGACCGTACCATTTTGTACTATAGAGCCTATTTTCGAGAGCGTGATATACATGTCAACGCACGCTTAACGGAAAAAGTCTCAATTTCAACTAAGATTTATCTGAAAACGTTCCAACAATTGAAAGGCAGTGGTTCGTTTATTAATATTTAATGTAAAGAAATTAAGTATTATAGGAGTGAGCACGAACACAACTTTTCATTTAGAAGTATGTAATGTTTTTCGTCGTCTATGTTCCGTCCATTTCTAGAGTTCTTCAGTTACTATCCACCGACCGAGCAATTGAACAATGCAACTGACCAAATCGTGAGTATCGAGGTGGCAATCGGGAAAAATCTTTGGCATGTCCTTATCCTAATCATTTAAGAAAATAAAATAATAGTTCTTGATGCCTTGTGCATTTCGGTAGAAATTTAACAAAATTGTTATTATATTAATTTATACTGTTTTATTAGATCACGTGTCTCCTGTCACAGATACACAAAACCCATTAACATGCTTATGACAATTTAGCTCATTCATCCGCTATCCATTTTAAGTTTAGAGACACAACATAATCCGAATGGGTTGATTTCACCAGAAACCTCAGTGAAATAGGGAAGGGAGCTCATAATGCGATCTGAGCTATCGCGCTCAGCGAATATCGTCGTTCCATCTTCTATATGACATAGATTCGGTCACTTCGCGTCTTGTCAATAACGTAGAGTAATATAGAAGAGGTATTACAGAGTAGACCACTATTATCACGCCGTACACCGGTTTGTGAAGTAACCTGTGAACACATTTTTTTTAATTATAAATAGTATTATCGGTATCAAATTTTTTGTACAGGCAAAACAAAGATGATTTATTGTTTACACTAACATGTTTAATCGAGATCATTTAAGCAAGCAAATTTTTAACTGCAATTTAATTGTAGGTCACAATAAAGTACCAGAGGACGTACCAAGGAAATGATATGATGAAACAAGAGTATGAAAACGACAAGACCAAGTTGACCCAAGCCCTTGTGCATCTTCTGAGATTATGTGATATCCATGAAAACTGTAAAACTGCAACAAAAAAATAATTTACTATTGATTACTCTTTTTCCTAAACTGGTTAAATAGCAAGCAATCATTGCTCTATAAAAAGTATTTTATTAAAATGACTCTTCAACTTTCTTATTATTCAAGCATATTAAAAAATTACTATTTAAAACTTACATAGTGTAATCCAGTCAGGATGTAAAGTCATTGCAGAAGCAAAAACTTGAATGAAACCAAGCAGTCTATATTTCCAAGTGTGTACATTTGCATCTTTCCTCTCTAACTCATGCAGATGTTGTAAAGTGTAGGAACCCTTTCGAAACAATGAGATTGGGTCTGCTGATGGGAATGATGATGAACTGTATGGTTGGAGCACTCCACTCTCTACAACACCCACTGCTGTGTACTGAAATGACGCAAAACTGTTGTTAGAACAGGTTCTAATGATCATTCAAAAACAGAATTTTAGCCAATCCTTATTTCCTAACGTTCTTTTGCATTTCAGTTCAAAGGGTAGGTTAGACATTCTGCAACTAGGACTTCGCACATATATCGCAGAAGCATGTAATGGGAGAGCAGCATTTACCAACAGGGGGAAATTTCATTACTGTAGACTAATGATTATGATTCAATAACATTTTTGCCAGAATAAATTTTACTTTATTACAGATATCCTATATAAACCAGCTACCAATGCACATCTGGTTTAGTGATTGTAGGAATCCATGAACACAACAATGTAAATAGCACCACCCATCTTTATACATGATGTTAAGTCTCAAATATAATGTAATAACTGTCCCACCCAAACAGAGTCTACCCGAACTGGAACACATAAATACTTTTCAGCAAAATGGGCAGGGTAGTACATACAGGCTTATAATACACCCTGGCACTAGGATACATTTTAAAATAGAATAAAATAAACTTACTATGTCATCTTGTCCATTTTAAAATAGAATAAAATAAACTTACTATGTCATCTTGTCGTCCAGCATAACTAAAATGAATTCGCAAATCTCCTATTTTGTGTTCCAATGCGCTTTCACCGTGATAGTAAAATCCTGAGTGTAGTTTAATGTCACTCCTATCAGGCCTTGAATCTGACCAAATCTCGTAATAGTCATTTACCTTACGTTTTACATCAGTGCCTGCAAAAAGTAAAGCAATTATCTAACAAATAAGTTATAATTATTTGCGCTTTTCATAATTTGCTTGTGCATTTAGTGGACGAATATTTCAAATTTTTTAAATCAGAATAGTCAAATTGACGAATGAACCAAAATTTAGAATAGAATTAGGTATACAAACATGAAATTTAAGGAATGAATGAGATAGCTGTTATTATAATATAAATGGCAGTATATGTAGGTACCAAAGCTGGACAGTCCCTTCATCGTGTTACCTGTGAATTTTTTCATAATAACCACATGTAAGCGATTAGATGGGCAAGGTTTATATTAGTACAGTTTGACCCTAGTAAAACTTTCACTTCTCTACTAAAATTAGCTTAGGGACAAGTTTAGAATCTTTGTCTTAACCCTCACACACAGCCCACTGAGTTTCTTGCCAGATCTTCTCAGTGGGTCGCATTTCCGATCCGGTGGTAGATTCTGCGAAGCACGGCTCTTGCTAGGGTACGTGTTAGCAATGTCGTCAGGTTTGAGCCCTGTGAGCTCACCTCTAGTTAAGGCAACGCTGATATAGCCTCTCAAGGCTCTCAGCTTAGGTAGAAACAAAAATATTTTTCACTAAGGAAGCAAGCAATATGGGCTATTACAACAACAAAATATGATTTGTTACCAAGATACAACCAGCCTATTCTGACATTTTCAGCTATATGCGTCTCACTAAACAAAGGCATTGATGTAGGGTTGTGATGACCAGGTCTAATGTAAAACAGATTTGAATCTACAATGTAATCCCTCCAGTCTTTATGATACCAATAAGTTTTCTGGTATTCTTCTGCAGGTTCTGACAGAAAATTGTTTTGCTCTCTGAAAAGATCAGATAGAATATTAGTCATTAGCAGACATGTATAGAGTTCAATCTGATCTTAGAATGTTTAGTTGAGAATGGTTCTGCACGCATGCAATAATTTAATAAAATTTAAACATTTGTAAAGTTTTAGAAATTGTATCTAAACACATAAGGCAAATAGTTTCAATAATATGACAGAGATAGCTTAGAATTAAATTAACCAGAATGTACTTACGTTGTCTCCTCAATCCACTGATACATTTGTACTCTTTTCCTCAATTTGACGGCCTGGACCTGTATGTTGTAGTCAGGCTCAGATATAGGTTCCAGTATTTCAATTGGGCCTATGATATGAACAATTTGTCCTTCATAATGTTTGGCTTGGTCTTCTGTGTGCACATCTATACTTATAGCTGCTGATATCAGTTCTTCTAACATCAAGTTGCTTTTAATTGTTTGACTCTGCAAATTCATAGAACAGCGAACATTATTTAAATTTTCTATGTAATAATTCCCTAATTCTTATTTAGTGTAAATATGAGCTTTTTTTTTTTAATTATACAAAATATCTATAATATGTATATTAGACTGAACTTTTCGTGAACTGATGAATCTCATGTTGTCGTTTTAATGCACACTATTTACCTCAGCCCACAATAAAAAATAAGTAACTCCCGTAAATAAAATCAAACTGAGCGAAGTTGTTAACCAGGTTTCTTTAAATTGGTTTTTTACAGCTGTCCACGCCATCTGGGAAATGATTTTACTTCCACATTACAAGTACTACTTAGAATCAACATGGACAAAACAATTTGATAAATCTAACAAATAAAACTAGAAACTAATATAAAGATTAAACAACATTCTGACTGATTCTGAAATTCTCACATTTCCGACTCATATTAAATATATTAAGTGTATAATCTATGTTCTAACCATAGACTATACACTTAATAATCTTTTGTATAATATTCTTGAAATTAAATGAACCTAATCAACTTTATTAATAAAATAATTTAATAATCATGTTGTAATCAATTTTTATTTCCATTCCATTCCACTCCATTTTATTTTTGTGGAACCGACATTGCTATTTTTTATTTCAAATTACTTGGTTAAAAAGTCAAGTAACCAATGACCGTTAAAAACACAACTTAACGATCAGCTGAAACTCTAACCTAAAATGTGATGTTTACTAATAAAAATGAACTACTATAAACAAGAAAAAATACAGAAGTTATTACATCTGTATGTCCTGCCTATCTGTCACACATATCACTAGTTTAATGAATTTTAAAAAATCTGTCCACAGCAAACACAGGCCATGGGGATTTACGTAAGGAATTTATTAAACCTTAGGGGCAGCTCTGTGTTTAATTCAAACTTAAAAAAACTTACGCGAAGATATAGCAATTTTCCATTCTTAGATCTACATCAACAAATTACTGGTATTGTATTTTTGTAATAATATTTTTTATTAACCAACAATACTTTTAAAGTAATTTTTATATTAAAAAATACTAACCCACGCATTAGATTTTATGCTCCATAAATGTAAAATCAAGATAGTATTAGTGTGTTTTAATGCAATTAGTGCGTAAAAATTAAATTGGCAGAATAAGGCATTGAGTCTACTATGGGAGATCATAGGCTCAATAATAAATAAACTATAGTTACTAGGTAAACCTTAATAATCACTTAAAAATTTCAAGAAATACAGCATTATGCAGAGCAAATTTAATGAAATATACATGTGCACTGGACATATATTTTTCCTTAAATAGACATACAGTGGCTTAATCAATTTCATTTCTGAATTCCAGGACAAAATTTGAGTAGTAAATGCTTAGAAAAAATAAAAAGACAACATCCAAATATTGATAAGCTAAGTCATGATCAATTAAAATACACAATTCAGATTTTAAACAAGTTCAACATCACTCCATTGGAGGCTTGTGAAAATGCTCACATTTTTTGTATGAATTCAATCACCATGGATAATTATGGAGAAATTTTAAGAGAATGTCAATTCATCAAAATTGTAACCAAACACATTATCAAGTAAGTTATTGATTAGTTAAACTTTATTCTAAAAACAAATTGCAAAGAAAAACACAAAAATTGAAGATTTTTATATATTAAAATTCAGAAGTGACAATTCAAGATACTACTGTGGATAAAATAAATTAGTATTGCTTAACAGGAATAAGAATATACTGTATGCTGTGTTTTTGTCTTTACTCTATTAGATGTTTTATAATAGGTCAATTACATTTAAATTCTTATCATAAATTATTATCATATATATGAATATATATGATAAATATATGAATATATGAATATATATGATAATGTGAATTGGCTCTGCCCCTGGCATTGCTGAAGTCCATGGGCGACGGTAACTACTCACCATCAGGTGGGCTGTATGCTCATCTGCCTACAAGGGCAATAAAAAAAAAGAACATTTCATATTTATTTCATATATATCATGTCTGACATTAAATATAAATCACAAATACCATTTATTTCCTTATAATCTGGCTAATTTACAAAAGCAACTGAATAATTGTTAAAAGGTTTTTTTAGCACACAACTGATTGATAACAGCCACTACCCGAATATTAAATATTGTAAATACCAATTATTGTTACAGCTTCACCTAACGTTTATCATTATCATTATTATATTTATTCAAATATTGTGTTACAGATATCACACTCTTGTAAGATCCAGGACAATCGCCAAATTAAAAAAGGATGGTTTGATCAAAGCAGATCTAAATCTAGAAAAGGTTTTACAAGACTGTTTTCATGACTGGCCAGAGAGTAATAAGAGATTGCATCATTTTACAGATTCAACCACATCTATTTGTATGTGACTTAATTACAAAACTTTATGTATTCCTTAATATGAAAGATTATCTTTATCTTTATTTATCACAACATACACTGGATAGCTAATTGTTACTTACTTACTTACTTGATTACTAATGATTACTGTTATAGAGCAGTGGCTTTGCCATCCATAAGATGCAGTCTAGTAAGTTAGGTTGAATTGCGAATATACCTCCCTTCACATTTATTTATTTATTTTTATTGCCTGGGTTGGGGGGGGGGCGCCACACACCTTGAGATATAAGTTCTAAGATCTCAGTATAGTTACAACGGCTGTCCCACCCTTCAAACCAAAACGCATTGCTGCTTCACGGCACAAATAGGCGGGGTAGTGGTACCTACCCGTGCGGACTCACAAGAAGTGCTACCACCAGTAAATGTTGGAGAGTTTTTTTTTAGTAGGTTAAGGAGAGAACTTTACGGTAGGCAGTGATGTGGCTGTGCCCTTGGATTATGAGCGTCCATGAATCGATATGGCTCACGGAATAGATAAATAAGGTCCCTTATTTATCTATTCCGTGATATGGCTATTTCGATCTGGTGGTAGATGCACCCGTAAAACAATTGCCCTTGAGCTGTTAGCAAAACTTCCCTCCGGAGTAGGCCCTTGAGTTCACCCGCAATCCAGGCGAAACTACAAAGGTCTTTGAGCAACAAGCTAATTTTCCATCCTAAAATAAACGACAATGACCAATTTCCATCAAAAGTATGCATGCAAAGTATGATTGCGTGTCTGCATACAGTTCTGCCTACTTAGAAAGTTAAGCAAAAATCGAAAAGCTTAAAATTTCAAATCTACATCTTCACGCATAATTTTTGTAAACGACCAATACACATTTCATAGTAATTATTACCGGTCATCGTTCTCATCGAACCCGTCGCTTGCGACAAAGGGCTCGGCGAGTGAATTAATCCATAGACACAGCCCATTGAGTTTCTCGCCGGATCTTCTCAGTGGGTCGTGTTGCCCATCCCGTGGAAGATTCTGCGAAGTACTGCTCTTGCTAGGGTCAGTGTTAGCAACTTCGCCACGTTTGAACCCCGTGAGCTCACCTACTTGTCCGGTAACGCTGATATAGCCTCTCAAGTTTATCAGCATAGGTAGGAAATAAAAAAAGAAGTAATTATTATTCTGTTACAACACTATGGCATTAATACAAAATAATCTGTTTCAGTACAAGTTCGTATGTGCGTATTGGAAAACTATTTGAAATGGAGATTGTCCATTGAAACTGACGAGTTCCAAAAATACTGTAAAAATTACATGTCTTTCAAACATAAACCAATGTCAGACATTCGAGAAGCTTTAGATATTGCACAAAATGTTATCAAGTTCGATACTGAAGTTATCAGACGCAATGGGTTTATTATCTCATCGGATCCGGTTAATACTAAATTGATACTTGAAAATGTCGAATCGTTAGCTGGCTTTGAAATACACGACGCTATAAAAATCGAACCTGCCATCTTAAAAAATAACTATAATGCCTTGTTAGAAATGAAGAGTATTTTAGAGGTAAGTGTTATATATATATATATATATTTGTTTTTATAGCTTAGCTGGGTGGACGAAGGCGCATTTACGTCGTAGATGTCTATAGGCTCCAGTAACCACTTAACACCAGGCAGGCTGGGCTCGTCCACACATCTAAGCAATAAATAAATAAAAACTGGTCATTGCCCTCTTCAGTAGCTGAACGATGCGTCTATAACGATATTTCCCCGTTAAGAAGTAAACAACGAAGCAGACTCGCCATCTCTTTCGCACGCCCTCATTCTATACCAGTGACGTCATAAACCTGAATATTCATCTATTATTATTATTTGTCAAGTCACAGCTCTATAAAAATTTACGAGTTACTGACTTACTTATGTAATAATTATTATCATTATACTAATTTAGTTGAAAAAAAGTATACTTAAAAATAATACATATCGACTTGTGTCCCTATTCAAGCAATATTCATACACAGGAATACAGAATACCACTGGAAGCTCAAAGACGGTGTTTAAAAATATATTGCATGTGCCCGGAAACAGTACGCGAGCGACTAAAAGAACTAGCCAGCTTAAAAGAATATCAAGTATTATCTACCAACCCTAGAGTAAGTATATTACAATAAAAGTACTCTATTATTTACTAGTTACTAATGAAGTATAACTAAGTTCCATAGATATTGAGAACTATGAGACTAATCTCTAAAATGTAACCATAAGGTCAGACGTATAAACTGTATAAAGTGCTTAATATAAATGTGACATAATTAATGTAAAACTTAGTCCATAAATTAAAAACGATACCAAAACTTGTATGGCTATGTGATGTAGACATAGAATATTACCACCCCATCTGAGTGTCGTAAAAGATGACTAAAGGATTCACTGACGAATAATAAATAATAATAAATAAGTAACCTAGAACAAATCACACACGGTCACTCGACCCCAGTTTAGGATTCGCTGTGTTATGGGTAACAGATACCGACATATATTATACTTTTTTAAATATATAGTTATTAAGCACCAAAATAAAGAGCAAACAAATCTGTTCATTACACGAATGTTTGCCCGATCTGGGAATCGAACCCACGATCCTTGGCGCAACAGTCAGACGCGCTAAATACTGCTCCACCGAGTCAGTGAAATGAACGAAAGGACAAAAGCATGAGTATTTGCCCGAATTTGAACGAATGAACAGAAAGAAGCATGAGTATTTACCCACTGAGTTTCTCGCCCGATCTTCCTAAGTGGGTCGCGTTTCCGATCCGATGGTAGATTCTGCGAAGCACTGCTCTTGCTAAGGCCAGTGTTAGCAACACTCCCGGCTTGAGCCCCGTGAGCTCACCTACTCGCCCGGTTACGTGATATAACCTCTCAAGCCTATCAGCTTAGTTAGGAAAAGAAAATGAGTATTTTAGCATGGTACTGCGATCGTCATATCGGAATTTACTGTTAGCAAGGCGTAAGGTAAAGCCGTGCGTTTCACCTACCGTACTACCTACTTCTGAAGCGAACGAGTCTTTCGTCTCAATTTGAAGGCCGAAACAACCATTGTGCAATATACTTAATTGAGATATCGACCCTTCAATGTCTCAAGGCAGGTGACGGCATTCACGTTCTGCTGTCATCATTTTACCTATCGTAACAATATAAAACAATATAAAAGCAGAATAATATAGGTATTGTAAAATTTGTACGTCTGATGCAGGTATTATCAATGGTCGTTCATAAGAAAAAAATGTTATCACGATTAAGTAAGATACAGGCAGCGAAAAAACAATGTTACAGTCTCAATCATCTCATCTCGTCCAGTAAAGTATTTAACAAGTAAGTTATTTACTTAAGACTGCTTACGTAAGAACCATTCGTAGTATAGTTTTTTTAACAGACTTCAAAATAGGCTGAAGTCCTCACTTTGGTAGTTTTTTTCTTTATGTTTGCTTTGTCTGAACTCCGTGATCAATAAACCGACTTGTAAGATTCTTTGATATGACAGAATACACTTTCGGATTTATCCGATAAAATTATCAACAAAATCGGTTCTATAGTTTGGTTTTTATAATCAAAATGTACTAAATGATGTCTAAGTAAAGGAAATTGCAGTTTGATTATCGAAACCGGTTTTCTTAAATTGAATACATATATTCTAATTGCTGTAAATGGCTAGATGGTATCACTGCTTACTAGGTATCGTGCTGTGAATTCATACGGACAATAATCATTCAACTCATTCTGGGCGTCCAGCAATCAAGTGTTCAGTTTTGAAAAGAAGAAGACCCATTATTCAAACTACCGCACGTCCCGAAATGACGTTCATTACTAACGTAATTACTGGTGATAAGACCTCTTGTAAGTCCGCACGGGTAGGTATACCACCACCCTGCCTATTTCTGGCGTGAAGCAGTAATGCGTTTCGGTTTGAAAGGTGAGTGACGCATTTACGTTGTAGTTTGTCTGTGGTCTCCAGCGCTTAATACCAGATGGGTTGTGAGCTCGTCCACCCATCTAAGCGATAAATAAAAAATAAAAAACTCGATGTGCCCTATTGGGCCTTACCTACGTCCATAAAGAAGAAACGAAAAACAATAAATCACAATTAACATTGTTGCAGTTACATAAGCAATTTCGGTAATAAAGTCTGCGGTAGAGATATCGCAATACTAATAAGTTCTTCATTGAATCGGGAGGGATTCGATCATAATAAAGAGATAAGAGAATCCGAGAGGTTGAAAGAGGTGTTGCAGCAGTTGAGAAGGCACAAGTTCTGGCTGCACACCGCGTTGGACGTGGTCTGCGACAATTTGCAGTTTCTGAAAAGTCGATTCAACGACAGGGACATTATCAAAAACTGTCAGCTGGTTTTGTATCCTGTGTGAGTTTTCATTTTACATTATCTCCGCGTACTTTTTATAAGTAATAATTTTTAATTTTAATTTTATTTTTATGGGTGGACGAGCTCACAGCCCACCTGGTGTTAAGTGGTTACTGGAGCCCATAGACATCTACAAAGTAAATGCCGCCACCCACCTTGAGATATTACTACTTCACGGCAGAAATAGGTGGGGTGCTCGTACTTACCCGTGCGGACTCACTAGAGGTCCTACCACCAGTAATTACGCAAATTATAGTTTTGCGGGTTTTGATTTTTATTACACGACTAGCTGACCCGGCAGACTTCGTAGTGCCTCAATCGATAAATAAAAGACACATCAAGGGGACACATCAAAGGAAAAACAAAATTGTTTGTTTTTATATAATTCCGAGCTTTTTTATATTTTCTCACCTTTTAAACCTTTCCTGGACTTCCACGAATAATTCAAGACCAAAATTAGCCAAATCGGTCCAGCCGTTCTCGAGTTTTAGCGAGACTAACGAACAGCAATTCATTTTTATTTAAAGAGATAGATGTTATTCCTTCACCGTGGAAGTCAATCGTGAATATTCGTTAAGTACGTATTTCATTAGGAAAATTCCCGCCTGCGGGATTCGTACACCGCTGCATCGCTAGGCTAGATACGAATGCACCGAATGTCTTATCCTTTGGGCCACTACGACTTTAATACACATATACAGTACCTAGCAATAAATATTCATAACATCTTCCTAGGCTTCCTAGGCTTTGTAGAGCGTTATTTATGCCGCACGAAACACGAACAGTCCTGTATTTATTATGCCCTGTCCTGTATTTATTATTATTTAAAAATGATCCCATCGTCTCATTTTACTATCGCAGCACTTACCACCAAAGCTGATCATTCCTATGTGCGTAGTCCGCTTTTAAGGATCACTTTTGCTACTTACCATCCAGCTCTGCAGTGAACAACCCCGCCACAGTCTCGTGTACGTAATTCCAAAAAAAATAACTAAAAAGTTCAGTATCAGCATTTTTACACTACTGGTGTTTATGAGCGATGGTGACCACTAAACAATAAGTCTCGCCTAAGATAAATTCATTATATCTGGCTGTCGTCCTTTATAACGAAATAAAAAAACCAGATTCTCAATAATTTTCAATTCTTCATTTCAGAACTGAAATAGAACAATATATAACTAAATTATTAGACATTCGAGACAATAAAGAAATCCATTTACAGGACCGAGGAAATATGTATTACAATAATTTGAATTATGAAAAGCTAACTGGTGAACAGATTCTGAGTTTAGTATTATATGAGATAGAGAAGAAGTATCATTTCAGCGGAGATGGAATATGGGGAATGCAGGACGGTGTTAAAGTGGAATCGCGGGTCTAAAAAAACTTAATAAATAAATAAAAATGTAAACTGTTTTTTTTTAATTATGAATGCGATGATAACAAAGAGCAGATCATGCTCGGTTTCAACAATCTGTTTGCGATCGGAAAATTTATATCAATATACTGGTGGTGGGGCGTCCTGTGAGCCTACAAGGATACCAACACCCCGCCTCCGGTTGTACAACAGAACTGGGACGTAAAAGTCATGTCTCAAAGTGTGTGGTGGCTTTTACGCTGTTGATGTCTATGGGTGCTGGTGACCACTCAACACCAGGTGGGCCGTGAGCTCGTTTACCCGTGTGAGCAATAAAAAATTATTTATTCTTTAAATATATTGTTACTCACAAAAAAAATTGAGATCTTTCAACCCGAGATCTAAAGAATATGTATTAGGGGTTAAAGTATGAAATTGCCAATTTGTACTGAAAATTTGAAATTGTTTTTTATTTCAAATTCAAAATTATTTATTTCAACTTAGATGTCAGTATGACACACTTGTTGAATGTCAAAATACAAATAACAATGTTAACTCTACCACCGGTTCCAAAAAAAGCCACAGTCCTGAGAAGAACCGGCGAAACAAACTCAGCGGGCTTTTTTTTCTTTTTGTTTTTTCTCAAATATATTCTTTTTTTTTAAATAAATAGAAATATTCACAATAAAAGAAAAAACAAGTCTAAAAAAATAATAATAATAATGAAAAATGAAAAGGCCAGGAGCGAGCGCCTCATTCCCACGTAGTGCCATCTAGTAAATAATCCTTAACTTTATAATATGCCTTGTTGCACAAACGTTCCTTAACAGTTTTCTTAAATCTATGAACAGGTAGTAGTTGAACGTTTAGTGGGATCTTGTTGAAAAGCTGTACACCCAGCCCCCTAAAAGAGTTGCTTATTTTCTTAATTCGAGCCGCCGGCAACGCAAGCCTATGTTTGTTCCTAGTGTTCACATTGTGCAAATCGCAGACTCTGGGGAATTCTTCAATGTTTTTACGCACGTACAATAAATTTTCAAAAATGTATTGGGACGCTAAAGTTAGAATTTTGATTTCCTTAAACTTGTCCCTCAAGGATTCCCTCGGGTGCATATTATAAATAGCACGAATAGCCCTCTTCTGCAGGATGAAAATCGTTTCGACATCGGCAGCATTGCCCCATAGCAAAATGCCATAGGACATAACACTATGAAAATAACTAAAATAAACCAAGCGTGCCGTATCTTCATTAATATACATTCGTATTTTTTTTACCGCAAACGCTGCAGAACTAAGCCTACTCGCTAACTTGCATATGTGAGGACCCCACTGCAGCTTAGAATCAACTGTTATACCAAGAAAAACTGTCGAATCCACAAGCTCCAGTGTCTCTCCACTTACAGTAATATTAGTGTCAACTTGTCTAACATTAGGTGTAGTAAATTTTATACATTTTGTTTTTTTGTTATTTAATAACAGATTATTAACACTAAACCAATGTACCACGCGCGAGATAGCATCATTCACATCGTCATAATCTTCCAAATGTCGTTTAATTTTAAACAATAATGATGTATCATCAGCGAATAATACGACCTCGTGACGGGTTTCAATAAACTTAGGTAAATCATTGATATATACAAGAAATAGGAAGGGACCCAATATGGAACCCTGAGGAACACCCATATTAAGTAAGACACCGGAAGATCTCGTTCCTTTAACGTCTACCTTTTGGATTCTTCCGGATAAATAAGATTTAATAAGTTCTAATGAAACGCCCCTAATACCATAATGGTGTAATTTCCTCAACAATGTATTATGCTCAACACAATCAAAAGCTTTAGATAAGTCGCAGAAAACCCCAAGGGCATTATGCGACTCTTCCCAAGCCTGAAAAATATTTTTAATGAGATCTACACCTGCATCAATAGTTGACCGACCTCTAGTGAATCCATATAGTTTGTTATGAAGCAGGTTATTGGAATTGAAGTGGTTCAAAAGTTGTTCCAGAATAATTTTTTCAAAAATTTTACTCAATGTAGGTAGTACTGAAATGGGCCTAAAGTTAGAGGGGTCAAAAGTACTACCAGATTTAAATAACGGTATTATTTTACTATATTTCATTAGATCAGGAAACACACCACCATCAATACAGTCATTAAATATTGTAGCAAGGTAAGGTGCAATTATATCAATAATGGATTTTATAACATTAATTGAAATTCCCCATAAATCACCAGTTTTCTTAATATTAATGAGCTTGAAATTATCAATTATGTCCTTTATATCAATATTTGTGAACTTAAAGTTAACACTGCATTTATCAACATGATTTTGCAGTAATGATTCGGCGACCGTAGGAGATGAAATTAAAGATTTTGTGGTAGAAGCTGGGATATCAGCAAAGTAGTGCTCAAAGGCACTGGCCACTTCTTGATGAGAAGTTATTATTCGATTATTGATTTTTAAAGTTAATTCAGCATTGCTGTTTCTGACATTCCCAGTCTCCCTATTAATGATATTCCAAGTCATTTTAATTTTGTCAGGTGCATTTTTTATAAGATTGCCTAAGTGCAATGACTTGGCCAATGTACAGACTTTTTTAAACAGCTTGGAATATTTAGAGACATACTCATGAAATGACTTATTATGATTATATGATTTTTCATGATAGAGATCGTATAATCTCTGCCTACTTTTGTGAATTCCAACAGTCGCCCATTCATTGAATGATCTTTTATTATGTAAGATCAGAGTTTTAGAAGTAAAGATGGCACTAAATTCAGAACTAATAACATTAAATAAATCCATGTAATGAACATTAGGATCTTCACTATAACAAACATTCGGAATTTTTGCCAAAACTTTACCTCTAAGCTTCTCCAAACGTCTAATATTAATAGGAACAAACGGTAGCTTTCTTGTACTATTAACATCTGAAACAAATTTAATTTTAAAAGATAAGAATTGTCCACTGTGGTCTGAACTTAAATGATTAATAATGCATTTATGTAAAGGTTTTACATTTGTGAAAATATTATCTATACAGGTTGCCGATGTGCTAGTTATTCTTGTGGGCTCTGAAAATAGATTGCTAAGGTTATATGATTTTAACAATGTTCTGAGTCTAATAGTGGCATTTGTATTTTCTAATAAATTTATATTAAAATCACCACAAATAAAAACATGTTTATTAGAAACAGAAAGCTTTAATAAAACACTTTCCATTATATTTTCAAAAAAATCATATAACGAATTCGGGGGCCTGTACACACTTACAACAATGAATCGCTCAAGCTCTACACATGCCATTTCAATAATCCGTTCCACAGAGAGGCTCACAATGTCTCTACGTTCCTTACATTTATAATCTTTATTAACAATGATCAGTGAGCCACCTCGTATAGCATTCTCTCTGCAGAAGGAACTTACAACCTGGTGATTTTTAAAATTACAATTTAATTCATATTTTTTTTTATTTTTTAAGCCAATGTTCAGTAACACATAGAACATTGACTTTATTATAATCTAGGAACAAATCAATTTCAAGTTCTTTACCCATCAAACCTTGTAAGTTCTGATGCACCAGGTTGATCACAGTTGTTTTCAAAGAAATATTATTTGTTGATGGGCTGTGTCCAGATAAATCATATTTACTGCAAGAGGTAAACTCTGTTGTCTTAGTAATTAATTTAAAGTACTTGGAACGGATTCCAAATTAATAGATGTCATATTTTTTTTCTGCTCAAAAGAAGCAGTAGGTTGATTATCCAAATTCATGGCTAGATAAATGTGTAAAAAATAATGTAGCGAGTTTGCTACTTGTCTAAAATTGTAGCTACCTAAATACAATTTGTTAGGTTTTGTCATAATAATACATTTATTTTTTATCATGCAATTAATGTCAATAGTATAAAATATATTTTCTGATTTGCATGGTGTCATGACATAATAATTATTAACATTAGAAATTGTCTGCATGAAATCATTAATGCAATGTCTGATTTTATTTTCTGCTGGCATACTCTGAATAAATGGAAATGCAAACATGATGATCTTTTTCACCTGTAGTGTTAATAATTGATTTATTTGATATTTTATATCTCTTATATCTGCATTTCCCCTTCTCCCAATCATTATGATTATTGTTGTGTTAGGGCAATGAGTCACATTTAAAATTTTATTGAGTATGTGGGTACATGAAGCCCCAGGCATACAATAATTTATGACAGATTGTCCCAAACACAGATCATTCAGCGCTACACCCATATTTTTCCCTAGTTCATCACTGAATATTTTAATAATGTTTTTAGTAAGCGCAGGTTTCATTATATTGTTTACAACGGGCTTAGAGGTAGAACTAGAAAATTGATTTTGACTATTGGAACAGTCTGGTACTGGAGAACCTGATATAGAGCAATGGCATTTACAATTAGCATATTGTAATGTCAGAGATTCAAATCGCTCTTTATTATTATTACACAAATCTAGCAGGTTATCCATCACCGATATATGTTCACATATGTCTTTTTGAGCATATTCATAATTTTTAGTTACATTGTCCAAATCAGTTTTCAACGAATTTATTTGTGAAGTTAACTTTTCTATTTCTAACTCATGATTGTGATGAACATGTTGTAATTCTTCAAGTGAAGTATTTAGTTTTGTACGCAGTGCATTTCGGTCTTTGCATATAGTTTTTATATAATTAATAGATTTTCTAGGTTTTAATACTTGCTCCGTTTTATTTATAAACTTATTTAACTTAGAATATCTCTTATACTTTTTCTTACTAAGAACTAATCGAGAGGAATGTGTACTATCGGAGTCACCACCAGTTAAATCTATTGTAGGTATGTCACACTCAGAAGTGGTGATCACTGTTCCCGAAGCTGGTTCACTCTCGATCAGTTCCGAGTACAGGCTCTGTGTTTTTTGGGCTTTTAGATTTATTATCTCTAACTGTAAATTAGAGATACAATCATGTGCCTCAGAAAGTTTGACTTTCAGTTCAGCTGAGAGTTGGAGCGACTCAACATACTCACCGCTGCACTGATCGAAGCCGTCTACAACAGTTTGTAATTTCTTGTTAGTCTCAAGAACTTCATTGTATTCAATGAAGAGCTGAGACAACTGTCCTTTTAACATGGTATTTTTCTTTATTACCTGGAGTGTTTCGACTTCGTTGTCTTCTCTCTCTTTTAGTAGTTGTTGACACTGTTCCCGTGATGTTTTTAGTTGCTGAAGAGCCACTTGAAGTTGGTCATCAACTTGACGAGCTTTGGTACCTCTGGTCATAATTTTGGTTTGTAGAAAAAATTTATAGTACCCTCGTAAAATAAAGAAAAATTTGTACAATTATGCAGTAAAATGCACTAATTGAACGTTTTACGTAACAATAAACTTATCTTATCACTTAGATATACGTTTTATATAATATTAAGAATAATACAGAACTTAAAACGATTTTAATTTAAATAATAATTGGGAGAGCACAATAATATTGACAAGTAGCGGTCAGTGTTGCCAGCAAAAAAAAAAAGTATTTAAAAATTTATTTAACATAGTTATTTATTTAAAATATCTACCATTGTTATCTATACATTGCTGCTATCTAATAGGAAGATCATTTATGCCTTTGCAATAAAATTCTGGTGATCTAGATCTACAAACTGTGTGAAAGCATTTTGTACTGCCTCCTGGGAAGAAATTTTTTTATCACGTGGAAAATTTAACAAATCACGAAAAAAATGGTAGTCCTTTACAGCATGGTCTGACGAATACGGAGGGTGACGAATGGTTTCTAATTGCAGTTCCTCTAACTCTACAGTTAAAGCGATTTCTCGTTCTGTATGAGGACTCGCGTTATCATGGAGCAATAATGGTGAAAATCGATTCATGAGTCGGGGCTGTTTCACTGCAAGTTTTGTTATCATTGTTCGAAGTTCAGCACAGTAGACATTTGCCGTTATTGCTTGACCAAATCGGAGAAAGCTATAGTGCATAACACCATGCTGAGACCACCAAACAGTTACCATCAATTATTGGTTTTGCTTTAGGACACTGTTGCGGCGTTTGACCTGGGGTCAGCCATTGCATTATTCGCTTATGGTTATCGTAAAGAATCCACTTTTCATCACATGTCACAATTTGATCCAATATTCCTTCATTTCTGTATCGATTCAATAAGGCAACACAAGTTTCAACACGCGTTTCTTTCTGCTGATCAGTCAAATCATGAGGCACCCATTTTTCATATTTTTTTATTTATTGATTTGACGCAAAAGGTAACGTTAAACGATGCCGCTAATTCCTGGGTAGTTTGGCTTCTTTGTAGAAAGCGTTTAAACCTAAATTGCACGGTGCGTTCATTAGCAGTCCCCTCTCCAAACGCAACATTGATATTGCGAGCTGTTTCTGCAGCGTTAGTTACGCGTCGGAACTCGTATTAAAAAATAACTCGAATTTTCGAATTATCCATCTTTCTTGTCTAAGCTGAATAAAAAAAATAACTGAAAGTCGATAATCGAATGTTGCACATTTTTTAAAAGAAGAAGGAACCTCATAGGTACCATTTGAAAAAGTATCACTCAAAAATCTCAAACCATGAAGGTTCTATGTCAATTCGAAGTACCTATTACAATAAAACGTTCGTTAAATATAACGTTCGTGTTTATTATAAAGGCAGGTTCCAGACACCGTAGACCCCGCACACAGCCTACCGTCGATAGTACAGGCGTGGTGAAGCGGAAACGCGGGTATAATAATTGAAAAAAAAAACACTTCATTACTTTCTTAAATTTGTATTACAATTCTTTCACAGTATGAAAAATGGAAAAATAATTATCTTATTGCTTTCGAAGCTTACTAACTAACTAAGAATAATATTAAAATGTAGTGCATCTTAAAAAAGCCAATGTGATTAATTGTGCTTTGTTTGTCGTAGATGAATATGTAAACAATGTACAATTAACACCATTTTAATTATAATAATTTTAACACACACTATACGACTTTATATAAAGAGTTTGTGTTTGTAGATTAGGGAAGTATATTTTTTAGTTAGAAGTAAAGTTAACTGAGCATTTACTTTATCTCTGACTAAAGACAAGAAAGCTATCAACATTTTAACGCTTGTACTAGGTTTGTATATATTTTAAAAATCTTAAAAGAATCCATTTTTGGAATATATATTCCTCATATATAAAACAAATAAAGTAGGTAATCTAAATTGTTCATCAGAATAAGTGTTGTAAATTTAACACTAAAAATTGTAGCCAAAGTATTTTATCAAAGAAACATTCATATAAAAACCTACCTACTTAATTTTGTATCAAATATTATAATCATCTATAATCTATGTATAATATGTTTAAATATATTTCTAACCTACATTAAATTTAAAACAAAATCTTTGTATAATCCGGTTACTTATTTGCTATATTAACTAATTTACCGAATATTACAATAAATGTCACTATAAGCTATAAATATTAACTCTTTCTTTTCTTTGGCACATGCTATTCACTTCTTTTTTCTATATTCTACATTAATATTTAGGTACCTACCTAATTTTATTATATTATAAAAAGAAATAACTTAATATTTTCACACTTAAGATACCAGTTAGTTTGCTAGTTATATATTACAAATAAAATTCATTTTCTTTTTATATGTTAGTCGTTTCTGCGTTCCTAAAGCAGTCATTGGATTATAATGAAATTTATTACAGTGGTAGCTATCGCTAAAAGGGGCCAGCCTACTAGCGTAGCTAGACCACGCAACTTCGCGAGCATATGTAAGTCATGTAATTTTTTTTAGTTTTCTACAGACGCTAACGCTAATAGATAGCACTGGCCAAGCATCTTTGGTTAAGTTACTGTCGTACTAACATCAACGTACAATAAGATCTGCGCGTATACTTTCAACAAATTAATGTTTTGCATACAATTACTGACGTTCACAAAGTAGCGATCAACCCGTTGACAACCCACTAAGTTTCTCGCCAGATCTTCTCAGTGGGTCCCGATTCTGTTCCGATGGTAGATTCAGTGAAACATTGCTCCTGCTAGGACAGATGTTTTCAATTCCTTTTAGGCTGAGCCCCGTGAGCTCGCCCACGGCTTAGGGCGAAGACAGAATAGTCCCTAGAGGTTTTCTTAAGCATAGTATGTGGGAATCGATTCCGAAACCAGCAAAAAACTAGTATACGTAATGTAAGCGAAAACCACTAGTAATTTTCTAAACTAAACCAAATTATTTACTCGGTTTAAAATAAAGAGTGTAACGCGAATACCACTACCAAGAAGCGTCTTGCATTTTATCACGTGAATTTCGCGCGTCTGTTGATTGTTGAAATTAAAATATAATTATTCGAATGTGATGAGTTGGCAATCAGTGTAGTCATTCAATCATTGTATGTAATATTAACTAATAAGATAAGAATAAGATAAAAAGCTAACGATCGAAATTAAAATCTCTTCTAACTATCAAACTAAGTACATACCTAAAAGAAATTGAGAAAACTTTCAATACATATATATTTTGACACTATTCAAATGTAATCTTATCATTAAGGCACAAGGAATGCACAAGAAGTGAAGTTTCCTATACGAAAATAGGTTTTAATAACATATCAATCATTTAACCTAAAAATTTACCTAGGCACCTAACATTGAAATTTAATTTTACATGATATTAACAAACACACTTTCATTCTTTGGTATATCTGTAGAGTTTAGACCATAATAAAATTAATCTGATTATTAGGCGAAAAAAAAACTTAAAATGCTAATAAAAAAAGACGGTAATGCATTCTAAACAATTCTCTTAAATCAACCGCATTTTTAATAATATCTATCAATAAAATTATAATATCTATAAACAGAGCCAGACATTAGTGAAATTTAATATCCTAAAAAGCTATCTACACCTTTACCACCCTAAATGACAAACATAAAATCAAAAATAAATAAATACTCCTTTTCGAAATTAATCTATTTTATTGGTGAGAGAATTTCGAAAAGGAGTATTTCAATTCAAAAAAGGGGGCAGGGTGGTGTAGGCCTGGCTGGGACTCGGTTCCATTTTAACAACCACTGGCTGTGATAACTCCGAGTGGCGATCCATTTCGTAGTGTTTCTCATGGGTCACTATACCACATTTTTCATAGTCCTCGGGAGGTCCTGCGTAACGCGGGGGCTCATCTTGTAGGGCGCACGCATTGTATTTGTCTTCGTGGTCATGAGCCCGATATTCGAGTTTGTCGTCATGACCGTGAGTTTCCATTTGCGGTGAATGCGCCGCCATCATTGGATAATCTCTCACCCCTAGTGGTGGCGGACTGCCTTCGCCGTACTCATAAGAGTGCCTAGGTGCAAACATTTGTCCATCATGACCGTTGAGTACTGTTGTATAGGTATACGCTGGCTGAGTATTAAATCCTGGGTATCCACTGCTGCTAGAGGACAGTAAATGATGTGACGATAGCTCATAAGAATGTTGATAAGACCATGAGTCTGCCGGAGCCGGAATTCCGTTTTGAGGAAACGCTGGTAGATTACTGCCGATACCGGAGAACCCTCCTCCTAATGTGGTAGAACTGGGTGAACTAGATCCAATATAACCAGTTTTTCGTGGTGGTTCACGTTTGCGCCATTTCGCTCTTCTATTTTGGAACCAAACCTGTAATTGTTGAACAAATTGTTGTATAACTGTAAAAAAACTTTTTTACACTTTTTGGCAGTGACAAATTCAATAAAATTAAATTAAATAATAAAATTCTACCTGTACACGTGATTCGGACAAATTAAGCTTGAGAGCTAATTCTTCTCTGGCGAACACATCTGGGTAAGGGGCTCTTTCGAAAGCTCTTTCCAATTCTTCTAATTGGTAAGCAGTAAATGTGGTACTGCGAACAAAACAACAGTAGTTACTTAATTTTACTGGTGGTAGGACCTCTTGTGAGCCCGCACGGGTCGGTACCACCACCCTGCCTATTTCTGCCGTGAAGCAGTAATGCGTTTCGGTTTGAAGGATGGGGCAGCCGTTGTAACTATACCTATTGGGACCTTAGAACTTATATCTCAAGGTGGGTGACGCATTTACGTTGTAAATGTCTATGGGCTCCAGTAACCACTTAACACCAGGTAGGCTGTGAGCTCGTCCACCCATCTAAGCAATAAAAAATAAATAAAACAATAATGAATAAATGGAAACACCGTTACTTTAATCTTATTACTAAAACTATCAACATTTAATAATTAAAAAGCACGCTAATAATGCATTCATGAAATTCCTATCTCCGTAGGGTGCGTCCACCATCTGACGCGTGCAGTATGGCTACGGGCCATGCACGCGCAGAAATTGATTGACCGTGAAACTAAATTCATCCCTGTCGCGTGTTACCACCTTAAATTGCCTGACAATTGACCCTCTCGTGTTAGTAACATTATTCCTATAAATAATTGTTTCAACACGTCATTCGTTCCTATATTTTTACGTGCATGTCCGTTGTGAATTTTTATTGTAATATGTGAAATCAAGTTGATGTGACATTTTGTATAAACTAGTATTATTAACTTCGTAAACTCAAGAATATAAAAAAAAACCTAAACATAGCTATTTACTTGAAAAAATTAAGTTAAAATAGTTAATCCATAAAATAATATTAACATATCAAGTATGTCGTAGACCATAATAAAATCCTACTTTTATGTATCTTATTTTAAGATCAGAATTGTACAGCACTTGCACAATACGGCGATTAGGCGCACGCACTAGATCCCTCGATCACTGGCCACTATTCTGAGATCGCACGATAAACCTATTGAGTCCCTACAGTATCGTCATGCGGGTAATTAATCCAAACATCATACCATCACGCCTTTTTACAATACTTCTGAGGGGATCGCCTGCATCAGGCTACTTTTCTAAAACCAAGAAACGGGTACCCCCGAAATCTTGATTTTTTATTTATTTATTGCTTAGATGGGTGGACGAACTGACACCCCACCTGGTGTTAAGTGGTTACTGGAGCCCATAGACATCTACAACGTAAATGCGCCACCCACCTTGAGATATAAGTTCTAAGGTCTCAAGTATAGTTACAACGGCTACCCCACCCTTCAAACCGAAACGCATTACTGCTTCACGGCAGAAATAGGCAGGGTGGTGGTACCGACCCGTGCGGACTCACAAGAGGTCCTGCCACCAGTAAAGTCATTAAATTTCCTCAGAAGTTTTTTATTATTTTTTTTTAGGGAAACAAATATTTAAAATAATTTAAATATGCTGACCATATGCCCCGCAATATTTTTTAAATCATCGAATTAGTTATGCAAATAATAAAATAGGGGTCCATCGGATGCGATCATTCCAATGCAGAATTCACAGGGGTGCTTCCCTAGTCAAAAACAACACCTGTTGTGTTCAAAATGACACGTGCCTGTACTTCTGTAAGTTTACTTTTTGACAACATGCTTAACTGAACACTAAATTCCTGTGAATTTTAAGAATATATTATTTATGTTTAACTACGATTTTACGTTAATTTTTTCTTGACAGAGTTTAGTACACCATCTAGCAACCAACATACTAAGTGACTAGTTTTATATGTATTATACCCATTAGAGTTTTAAAATATTTAACGCGATGTTCCTAATTATTATAAGTTGAATAGGTTTTTACTATTATTAACCTACCATTACATACCTACCATTATTAAATTATACATATTTTAGCTTGAAGAATAAGTACGTAAGAATCAATAATCTGACTCAACTGAGGTTTCGACTTCACTTCTGAAAGTAGGTAGCTATATCTACGTTGAAAAGGCTATGGTCACATTCCGAAACATTAACTATCCAGATCGCGCGTTATTATACACAAATCGTTGTGCAGATTTAACGTAATAACCTAGATATATGATGATACATTTTATATCTTTTTTTATACATTTTATATACAAAGGCTTTTGCTTTATAAAGCACAAGTCCGGCCTCGCGTGGAGTACTGCTCCCATCTCTGCTTATCCAATATCAAATACCAGCTTCTTCCATTTGACTCCATACAGAGGAGGGCCGTTCGGATTGTCGATAATCCCATTCTCACGGATCGCTTGGAACCTCTGGGTCTGCGGAGGGACTTCGGTTCCCTCTGTATTTTGTACCGTATGTTCCATGGGGAGTGCTCTGAGGAATCTTTCGAGATGATACCGGCATCTCGTTTTTACCATCGCACCGCCCGCCACCGGAGTAGAGTTCATCCATAATACCTGGAGCCACTGCGGTTATCCACAGTGCGTTTCCAGAGGTATTTTTTGCCACGTACCATCCGGCTATGGAATGAGCTCCCCTCCATGGTGTTTCCCGAACGCTATGACATGTCCTTCTTCAAACGAGGCTTGTGGAGAGTATTAAACGGTAGGCAGTGGCTTGGCTCTGCCCCTGGCATTGCTGAAGTCCATGGGCGACGGTAACCACTCACCATCAGGTGGGCCGTATGCTCGTATGCTGCCTACAAGGGCAATAAAAAAAAAATATTTTGCTATGTAAATAATGTTTCTTCGCGCAATAACATTTGCATACTTTTAGACTGATTTATCACGATTATTCTTTAATTCTCATAGGCGCGAAGCTGGAATAGCCTCTTAGGATACGAGCGAATAGGTAGAAAAACAGTAAATTGTTAAAGCCGTAGCCGCGATAATTCCTTTTGCAATCGATTTTTATTAATTAATAAACACGGGAGACACAAATTAATATATTAATTATTAACACTAAAGCCGCATTTGAATTAACTTAAACCTACCTATACACACCGATTTTTTAAATTTTTTTCTTCTTCGTACAAGGAAAAGTATCTAAAAGTTAATCATGTATATGACATTCAGTTATGAGTATTGACGAAAAATACATTATCGTCACTTCAAAAGCTGTGAAGTTCTTCTCGTAAAATTATCATCCAATGGTTTTATCATATGATTTTGGAACTATAAAGTTTTACATACAATAAGAAAGCGTAACATATATTATCTTATTTAGATAGACAGACATGCCTGTCACAGACAGACAGCCTTACATGCTCTGTTTGCTGGTTATCGGAGCCCATGGATATCGCAAGAAACGTAATGTTGAAGTATCAATATTATAGAGTATAAGGATTGTCCCACCATTTATTCCAAAATTTAATTGCAGAAACACGCAACGCGGTTGTACACATGTATTTGCAGACTAAGAATGCGTCCTACTACCACAATATCAAATTGACCTTTAAATCCGTTAAATTCGTTAATAATTTATAATGGATACCCGTCTCTATTATAAATAACTTTTTTTTATTTTCGCGTTTTGCAGATATTACTAATTATACACAAACTCCGTTGTCGTACTTCCATGGTTCTTATAATGAAACCCGGATCCGGATTTCATTGAAAGGAAAATTTGAAACGTTTTCCAGAAAATCTAAATATTTACTAAATACATAAATTAATAGATATTTACTAATAATCACCAGCAATTGAAATTTTGACGGAAAGGCGTCTATCGGATCAGCTAGTAAATTAATATCTAAAGCTACAAATATCAAAAAATATCTCTGATTACCGATCTGAGTATCGAAAAGGTGTAAATTTTATTAAGCAGTTAACTTATACCTACTACCACTCTATTAACGGCACACAATCTAAAATTGTATAAATAAATTGTAAAATTGTATAAATTAAGCAAAGCTAAAATTTTAACCTGTTGACGTATCATTAGGATCGGTACATACCGTGTCTTTTTTTTCTTGATTCCATTATTATCATTTTTCTTTTTATCACTCTTTTTTGATGTAGGAGGAGGCGGCGGAGGTGGATGAGTTGCCGGTGATGAATCTACTGTTTGAAGTAGTAACGGTTCCTCCTTTCGTTTTTGATCGGGTCCTCGGCTATACACTGGCATATCATCCCTGTATTGGAGTTCACCAACGGATCCGACGACCACCTGAACGTGTCGATCTTTTCCGAAATCAGTAAACATCTGTTCGTCAAAGGGTGGTTGTTCCATGGAAGCCGGTGCTTGTTCGAAGGCACACTCGTAGCGAGCGGCCGGCCCTAGGGCTCCATCCCCGCACACGTACATATAGCCGTCGGGTGGCGGCGGGTGCGGGCCCGCTACCTCCGCGCCCACCTCGCTGGACTCCGTCGCGAAGATCTCGCTGATGCTCGGCCCCGTGCTTGCCTCGGCCCAGCCGAGATCTGCTCACCGACTAATTATTAATTTCAGTAATAAACAATTTGCCTTCATTTAATCTACGTTTCGGGATCGACGAACGCTCGCGCCGTTCGTATCCTTGTATCCGTCCCGGTTAAATGGCTTCAATTAACTTTAACGAACTAACCGAATTTGCTCTACGGTTGGTCAATTTATATTTCCATAATACGACTCTCCGCGTACATTTCAAGCCAATGATTGGCGTGTTCGACGCGCAGTGACGATATGCTCGAGAACTATTATGATCTGTGTGGCTCGCTTTGAAGTTTGATATTGAGTCGCTGTAAAGAGGCGCTTGTGACTATAATATTGTAGTGCGAGGAGCCAATAGCGACGTCAGCGGGCCACTCCCCCGGTACTGGTTCGTATCCCCTCGCGCACTTGCGCCCTCGCCGTAGCGCTACGGTTAAGCTCGGCGGTCGTCGCACGATGTTTCTCTCATGTATGGACCATGCGGGATTCCCACAAATTCGTATGGTATTCTGTTTGTCTCAGTACTTTTGAAGGGCTCCACCGCCCACATGATTAGTTCGAAAGTCTATAACGCAGTATTGTAAAACCCTATCTAACAACAGCGGTGCGTCTCTTTATGATTTATAGCCGTGGGAAAAATAAATGCAATTTCATGTATACCTATTTGAAGTATTCGCAGCCTTGTATAATCACGACTTGATTGATTCTTTGAATACTTCTACTCACGTAGGGTACTGCTACGACAGAACTGAAGTATATTAAGCGGTAGTGCACCTCGGCAGCGACGCCGGCGCACTGATGCCGATCGACACGACTCGATCGTTTAATTATTAATTAACAGTTCCTGCCGGGGATTAATAACAAAACATTCGCCCTGACTATTGGCACTTAGATTAACGCCGAGGGAGTAATGGCGCATTTCAACAATTTCGGTTGTTATTTAATTGAAGTCAATTTAGATGATCAGAGTCTATTTAGGTTGGTGCTGGCGCTCGTCAGTGGGATATCTGCTTCATTGGGCTTATTGGTGACTTTCAGACAACACGAATTGCACTCGTTGCACTTCTCTTTGTATTTGCATTATGCAAGAACATATAAACAGGCCACGGTCACAAATTATTTTAAAAAAAAAATACGCGCATTTACTTATGTGTCAATAGTACCTAATGAATAAGCTTTAAGCGGTGAAGTGATGAAAATGCTCGGTTTATACACAAATGTGTAACAAATATGCGCAGTGAAGTCGGTGTTAGTAGTCTATGTCAAAAAAATTCTGCATAAATATACGCGTGTGTGTTTGTGTGTGTAAGAACAAAAATTTCATGAGCACAGGAATCTGGAGCCACCTACTTACAGCTAGAGACTTGTATAGGTATGATTGTACGTACTTACATCGTTTACGTTATGTTTCCACATACATACATTATATACGCAATATACGTAAGTATATAAACATAAATTGTATCCAATTTGCAATGTGTAAATATTATGTATGTAAATATTGTAAATATTATGAAATGTAAATAATTGTTATAATTTGTGTAACTTTTGTAAAGAAATAATTGAACCAAAAAAATTCGGGGCCAGTATAGTTTTATCCTAGGACCACTTTTTGTAGAGAAACGTTCTTACCAAATACGTACGACTTCTGCGATGATGGAATAAAATCGAGCATTAATAATCAAATCCGTCAAATTTGTGAGTTTGCGACTTTGTATATTTTTTGTTGCGTTATTTTGATAGAATAACTTGTTGTTAATCGACACGAGTAACCAACATTCTGTCGCTATGCAGTCGTTTTTGGAGTGGTTTGAAAAATCAGAAAGCTGTTACCCAACACAGTTTTGATTTCGACCTCATGTTTCAACCTTACCAAGTGGACCGTCACTTCGTCTGATATGAAATAACAACTTAAAAAAATTGTAAAATATTGAGATACGAAGGTTTTGTTATGGCTGTACCTAACCGACATTCGAGCCAACCTGATGATAAATTGTTATTTAAAAGGATTTGTTAGAACAGTATTATCGATAATCCGAACTGCCCTCTTCTGCACGGAGTGACGGTCAAAGTCAAATGCTTTAAGGCGAAATCAGCAAAACGGTGGTATCCCATATGCGAAGGTAGCTCGTTTTACGCCTACCACTAGTTAGTAATTACCACATTACAAAAATTCACAAATTTTGTGGGTTTGATTCCTATAAAACGATATATTTATTAATACTCAAAGATGATCGTGACCACATGTGAGATCCGTACTTAAAATACGGAGGCTTGGAGTGTACCACGCTATACAAGTGAGCGGTTTTCTCTATTACGCCACGGATGTTAGCGGTCATCGTTCTAGTCAAACCCGTCGCTTGCGACGAAGGGCTCGGCGAGCAAATTAACCCACAGACACAGCCCCCTGACTTTCTTGCTGGATCTTCTCAGTGAGTCGCGTTTCCAAACGGGTGGTAGATTCTGCGAAGCACTGCTCTTGCTAGGGTTAGTGTTGACAACGTCGTTAGGTTTGAGCCCCGTGAGCAAACCTACTTGTTAGATTACGCTGACATAGCCTCTAGTCTATAAGAAAGGCTATAAGAAAAAAAAATGTTTAATGGGAAATTAGAAGAATAGATTTATAACCGTTTACTCCTTCAAACCTCCTCCGATAAAGCACGAAAGGGACCGCTGCCCGGTTTTGCGCTAAACAGTCGAAACCCACATTTCTTTCTTTCCCTGGGTCACTCTTGTAAACTTGACTCGTAAACTTTTTACTGGTGGTAGGACCTCTTGTGAGTCCGCGCGGGTGGGTACCACCACTCTGCCTATTTCTGCCGTGAAGCAGTAATGCGTTTCGGTTTGAAGGGTGGGGCAGCCGTTGTAACTATACTTGAGACCTTAGAACTTGTATCTCAGGGTGGGTGGCGCATTTGCGTTCTAGATGTCTATGGGCTCCAGTAACCACTTGACACCAAGTAGGCTGTGAGCTCGTCCACCAATCTAAGCAAAAAAAAAATTGAATAATATCAGCCTTTAGATAAATAATCAATAGCCCAACAGTTTCTACAAACCAAAAGCTTCTAGATCATTTTTTATTATTTGAAGATCATGTATTTCATTATTTTTTTATTCTATACCTATAGGATCCTTTGGAACCTCTGGGTCTGCGGAGGGACTTCAATTCTCTCTGTATTTTGTACCGTATGTTCCATGGAGAGTGCTCTGAGGAATTGTTTGAGATGATCCCATCATCTCGTTTTTATCATCGCACTGCCCGCCACCGGAGTAGAGTTCATCCATACTACCTGGAGCCACTGCGTTCATCCACAGTGCGTTTCCAGAGATCTTTTTTGCCAGGTAGGTGCCATCCGGCTTTGAAATGAGCTCCCCTTCACGGTCCCGAGCGCTATGACATATCCTTCTACAAACGAGGTCTGTTGAGAGTACTTAACGGTAAGCAGTGGCTTGGCTCTGCTCCTGGCATTGCTGATGTCCATGGGCGACCGTAAGCTCCTCTGCCTACATGGGCAATAAAAAAAATTGCCTGTTGTGTTTCGAATGTAACAGATTTAAAAGGAATTTCCACCTAAGCACCTTAGTTGACGACGTTTTTCTCTTCCAATTATTGCTAACATCAACAATGAAGACCAATAGGTTGTCCGTCATTTACCACAGAATAACTTAGTGTAGATAGGTACTCGCAGTTTTTTGTAGTAGCCTACATAAGTTTTTATTCCCTCATAAGACATGTAATACATTCATGGTATATTAATTCCTTCTGTATCAAGAACGTCTCTAATCCAATTGGTAGTAGATCCGAGTCTACGAAACTACCATTGACTTTTTATATTTCTCATCAACTAAACATTTTGAATACCTCCATCATAATTAGTACGAGTATATCAGTGTTTATATAATGATTACTATATAATAGTCTACAGTAGCATCTTCGACTATTTACTATCTGTCGATCGTCTTTCATGGAAATCTGATTTTTCTCTTCTTGATTGTTTTTTTTAAATAACTAATTACTATTATACCTAAGTACTATTTTTTGTCACAAACGAGTAAAATCAAGTATGACACTTGATTGCACCGAAAATAAATACAGCTAAGTCTCCAAATAAATAATAACGAAAAAATTCCAACTTAACTGAAATACTGAAAATATAGTATTTTTACTCCAAAACTGTTCAACTTTAATATAAATTACTGCCGGCCCTTCCCCCTTTCTGCTCAAAACATATTTATCGTCACTAGTGACTATCAACGTATACATATAGTTTCTTATTGCTTAGCCGAAAGGGCCATTACAGTTACAGATGGGTAGATAAGTCGTCCGGTGCATTCGTATGTAGCGATGCACCGCTGTTCGAATCCCGCAGGCGGGTAGCAATTTTTCTAATGAAATACGTACTTAACAAATGTTCACGATTGACTTCCACGGTGAAGGAATAACATCGTGTAATAAAAATCAAACCCGCAAAATTATAATTTGCGTAATCACTGGTGGTAGGACCTCTTGTGAGTCCGCACGGGTAGGTACCACCACCCCGCCTATTTCTGCCGTAAAGCAGTAATGCGTTTCGGTTTGAAGGGTGGGGTAGCCGTTGTTACTATACTGAGACCCTAAAACTTATATCTCAAGGCGGGTGGCGCATTTACATTGTAGATGTCTATGGGCTCCAGTAACCACTAAACACCAGGTGGGCTGTGAGCTCGTCCACACACCTAAGCAATAAAAAAATAAAATGCGCTCAGCCTGAGAGAACTTACTAACACTAGAGTCTATGTTAAGCTAGCTTGCACGTCAAACTTTTCGTTCTAATCGACGAGTTCTACGCGGACCTACCTAGAATAGCCCCTTAGGCTACTAGGTAGGGAAAAAAAGAGTAGATTTGTAATCTGTCTTGTGTGATTTGTTCTGATTTTTTATCTATATATATATAAAAATGAATTACTGTTCGTTAGTCTCGCTAAAACTCGAGAACGGCTTTTCCGATTTGGCTAATTTTGGTCTTGAATTATTTGTGGAAATCCAGAGAAGGTTTAAAAGGTAGATAAATATGAAAATGCTCGGAATTAAATAAAAATAACAATTTTGTTTTTCCTTTGATGTGTCCCCCGTCGGGCGGATTCCTTTTGGTTGGCTTAAGTTTATTTTATACAAAAGCTTAGGTCTGTTATTTATCAATTGAGGCACTACGAAGTCTGCCCGGTCAGCTAGTCAGAAATAAATAATAAACAACAAAATACAGCTCGTTACCAAGCAATAATAAACCTTCTTATATCTTCTTAAAAACTTGAAAACAATAGTGCATAAATAAATACTTAAGTTATTGGTTTTTTTATTGCTTAAATGGGTGAACGAGCTCGCGGGCCATCTGGTGATAAGTAGTTACCGAAGCTTTGAGACATGAGTTCTAAGGTCTCAGTTTTTACAATACAACGACTGCCCCACCCTTCAAACCGAAATGCATTACTGCTTCATGGCAGAAATAATGTAATATTTGAGACTCTCTAATGTACATATGTGTCAGCAATGCTATTTAAACTGCCTAAATTCAGAAATGCAAACGCTATGTAAAATTGTTCGAATAATGTACTCGAAAGTAAAGTCATAGGTTTTTTTTTTAATAAATAGGAAACTACACGTGCTCCTCAATGAGACAAGCATACATCAAATTCAAATTCGTGGTAAAAGCTAGGTACACAATCAAATGAGTCATGTGACAAACTGACGCAGGCGCGTAGGCGCTTCACATAAAATCTCACTGGCGACGTAGAATCTGCCGCCCGCTCAATTGGACTCAATTGGTTTAATTGACTTCAATTGAAATGACCTCGCGTACTCTTTCCAGCTCCCGTTTCTAGCATGACACTTGTTCATGTTCATTATTTTTTGGAGCTCACTAAAGCACTTTAAAATTATGATTGATCCAAATAAATCCAGTGCATTTTTTAGACGGTCCGAATAAAAAATTATTGTTCTGAAATAAGTTACACTGATAGTTTTAATTAATCTTAGAAGTTTCTTGTTGGTCTGGAACCATAACATCGATTAGTATCTTGAAGATTGTCGACGGTTTTATTTTCCGAGTATAAATTGTGGTTTGGAGGGTAGAACAAAATTGATCCCCAGTACAATCGAGCCCATGTGGAAACGTCTGGCGGTAGCCATGTTGCAATGTCTTTTAAACTCCGGTCCCTACTCAATTACCCAGTGTACCCAAAAAAAAGCAGTTCTCTAAAATTTTAAAATTACGACTCACTAAGCTAGTTAACGCCCCTGACTACTGTACCATGGGTTGTGGCTCATCGAACAAACATTCATGAGATTAACAGGTTTATTTGCTCTTTATTTGGGTGTTTAATCTGTATTAGGTATATAGGTATGCATATATTTGTACGTATATTATAATAGTATGTATACCTATTAGTCTCTGGTTCCCATAGTACAGGGAATCTTAAGTTTGGTACGACGTGACCGTGTGTGACTCGTCCCCGATTATTATTATTATTTGAACTAGACAGAAGTTACTCTGATTATAACAGGCACGATGACGGAATGCCGCTATAAAGACACATTTTGGCACGTGTCCTATCCGGTGGACAATTGATCTTAATTAGGAAATGGCGGTGCGATGCGATTGTGACATACGATGTCCGTCTTTATTTCTGAATTTGTAACATTAAAACTTAATGCAGCAAAAGTTGATACAATAATAATGGTAATATAATAAATAGTTTAGAATTCAGTCACGCCTTTTCTTCTTCGACTTTGTTTTCCAGAAATATGTTTTGTCTTTGTTCTCGTTTGATTCATTATTTTCTTGAATTGTTTCCAAATCGCTTAGACGCTTCGATCTCTCCAGTTTATGTTGACGCCTAATTTTGTTTTCATCAAGCCCTGTCGATTCTGATATAATTGACAGACTATCTTGAAAACGTAAATGCTTACTTCTTCGCTCCGAACTACCTTCGTGTACTTGAGCATTTGATAAAAAGGAGCTAGAAGTGGGACTGTTGTCATTCAAGGATTGATTTAAATTGTCATACTCATAAGATTTAAGTTCGGCTTCTTCAAGTACTTTTTTTAATTTTGAATTTATGTTTACTGAACTGACTGAATGAGTCTTCGACGTTGAAGGCTTTGACGCTTGAAAGAATTTTAAAACATGTAATTCTTCATCATTAACTTGGCAATTAAAATTATCTGGGTCTAAAAATGAATATTCATCCGACAGTACCAAATTTTCTGAAACTGAACATTCTAGAGACTTCAAATCATTTTTCTTAAATTGAGTGTTCTGAAAATCTTTCAATGCCATGCCATTTTCCGTTTGGACTCCAGTATTAACTGATGGAATTCCTAACATCTTTCGTATCTCAAACTCGGTAAAAGAAAACCTTTTCTTCGCTTTCATGTTGTCGTTTGATAGGCCTGACACCATGATATCACTATTTTCTATCGATTTAAATTTATGTCGGAGATATTTACAGCAAAAAAAGTCAATTATCAATCTAATACAAGTTTTTTTCTTTTTGTTTCCATCTTGATCACCATCATACATTAAATCATCTTCTGGATGACCAAGATATACCAGTTTGGAATCATTGTCGATTTCATTAGGAGATCGCATTACACTTTTCAGTAATAACCTGAAAGTACATAATACATGAAGCTTTCTTGCCTCTTGCATAACTCCGGCCACCATACCTTCTACTTATATTATGCATGTATATATACAACATATTCAAACAGAATCGTAATAAAATAAATTAGTAGGTACGGATTGTTGTTATTTTATGCAAAAAAAAGTAAAATAAACTTTTGATTATTTGATTAATTAAGGAAAACAAAAGTGAAACGAATGTACTCTATTTAAAAAAAAAGTGTCTTGTTGGTTGATGAATGACTTTTTGTGTCGGTAAAATGGCAAATTCCTTTTCATATTAATTTAAATTATAATTATTGATAGACTCGTATTTCCGTCACGAAAATTAAATTGTAAACAGATTGTTGGTCTATGTGTTTGTGCGCGCTAATCTTCACACAGACTGAACTGAAATTTATGAATAGCTCTCAGTGGTCTATCGTAATAAGTTAACTGGTTTGAATGAATTAGACCATTATTTGTCTCAATGTTTCATACAAATACAATTAAGACAAAACGCAAAAACCAAACCAAAAAATCTAGAGAATTTGTCAAAGCTTATGATCCGTAAAGACGAAAAAGCCAAATTCCAAAAATTCCAAAAGTTTTGGAAGGCAATTCGAGAACAACAATAGCAATGTGATTAATATGTTCTTACATGTTTTCTTCGCCGTTCGAGTACACAAAAAAGGCCTCAGAAACACTAGGTACACATTTCTTGATCCAATACTGTACAATGTACAATGCCGTAAATAAAACTGCCAGTAAAGTAAATGAAGCAAGATACATGTTATGTTGAAAACCAGTTGATCGACACAATAAACGATCTTCATCGTAAATATCTGAAAAGAAATGAAAAAAAGTACTCAAGTGGATATCAAAATTAATAAAAGAAATTGAAAGTAAAGCCCACTATGTTAATGAAAAAGCTTTCGTCATATATTTTTTTTTATTGCCTTTGTAGGCAGACGAGCATACAGCCCACATGATGGTAAGTGGTCACCGTCGCTCATGGACGTCAGCAATGCCAGGGGCAGAGCCAAGCCGTTGCCTACCATAAAGTACTCTCCGCAAGCCTCGTTTGAAGAAGGACATGTCATAGCGCTCGGAAAACACCGTGGAGGTTATAGGATATTGTTCAATTTGTGTGCAGTATTTAAATGTATATACGGGCCGTCAATTTAATAATTGTTACACAATCAGAAATACCATAAGAACCACAATTCGGCACTCCATCACACATAGAACTTGTATCTATGCATATTCGGGTACCAGAAACATGACATTCCATTTGTGTATTGGGACACCTCGAATTCATATCTGATAAAGCACGGGCAGGAGTTAACACTAGCGTCATGTAGTCCATCTGGAAATTAAATATAACAAAATCGCAAATTAATCACGATAAGGTAGATAAAAATTTGATAAGAAAATAGCTAACACTGATCAAACAAAAAAAGTTAAGTCCAAGGTAATCCTGATCTCTCTCTCTCATTATTTGTGATGTCAATTTCATTGAAAACTAGCTGACCCGGCAGACTTCATAGTGCCTCAATCGATAAATAAAAGACCAAAATTTTTGTATAAAATAAACTTAAAATAAACAAAAGGAATCCGTCCGACGGGGGACACATCAAAGGAAAAACAAAATTGTTATTTTTATTTAATTCCGAGCATTTTCTATCTTTTAAGCCACCTCTGGACTTCCACAAATAATTCAAGACCAAAATTAGCCTAATCGGTCCAGCCGTTCTCGAGTTTTAGCGAGACTAACGAACAGCAATTCATTTTTATATATATAGATCGATTACGTAATCTCTTATAATAAAAATAAATAGTTATGGTCTAAGAGCTGAAAATTTCGAAAACTATCCACAAGAAATTACTCAATTGTAACAAGAAATGTAAGAGCATTTCTTAATTTTTCTATTTTTTTTTCTTTGTTTTTTTTTATTTTTATTTTTTTTCCTACCTAAGCTGATAGCCTTGAGAGGCTCTTTCAGCGTAACCGTGGCTAGTAGGTGAGCTCACGGGGCTCAAACCTGACGACGATGCTAACACGAACCCTAGCAAGAGCCGTGCTTCGCAGAATTTACCACCGGATCGGAAACGCAACCCACTGAGAAGATCCGGCGAGAAACTCAGTGGGCAGCCAACGACCGTACTGATTGGAGCAGTTCATAAAACTTTAACTTGTCATCATATCTTTTCAATATGAAGTACTTCTGTACATAGACAAAATATTCACTCACACATCTACATAAGTATTAAAAACTGAAATAAAAGATTTTGCAACAGATCATCCTAGTAAGCGGGTAATAGCTTTACGAGTTTCATCGTAATTTTATTGTTCAGATGTGCAGTTGATAAGAATGAAAATATTATAAATTGAGTTTCTCTTTCTGCACGATATTGTGTACTCCCTGCTGATCCAATCACTTGAATTATTTTTTATTCTGTTACACACAGGCATGCATGCTAGTATTTTATTAGTAAAAATGGTACTGTGAGTAGCATTAAAACAATACACGTTCTAATTTGTAAAGTGTAATAATAAATATGAAAAGTATAGTCTTAGTAGGTATATAATCGTAATAAATTATTTATGCATTCAAAGCCCTTTTAAGCGAAACCAGCTAGAAGCCCGTATTACCTTAAACTGCAAAGTAGGAACGAATAGAAAAAATAATAAAATAAATTAGTTTTACTATATTTATAGTTATTTATATACTAATCTAATAATCGATATTTGACCATAATCACTGATACTTTAAAATTAAGATACATTTTCTTCTTTTTTTTTCTCTTTCTTTCGTCTCTTCTTTTTCGTTTTCTTTATTGCTTTATTATTATCAAACATTTGTAATAAACACTGAATCCAAAATTATGTCTTTCAAAAAATAAAAGGATTCGGTGGACAAACAAAGTAAAAAAAATGTACTTAACCGTTCTGTTTATTATATATACACTCGAGAGCAATAAATGTTGGTCACCTAAAGAAACCTATAAATCTTGGAAACTAAGAATGTAGCCTAATGAAATAAATTGTGTTTAGTAAACAATTAAATACCGCTTAAATTAAAGTAATAAAATTTATGTCACTACACTTTATTCATTAAAAATTACATAAAGAAGAATAAACAGCTGATCTTCTTTTTTTTTTTTTATTGCTTAGATGGATGGACGATCTCACAGCCCACCTGATGTTAAGTGGTTACTGGAGCCCATGGACATCTACAACGTAAATGCGCCACCCACCTCGAGATATAAGTTCTAAGGTCTCAGTATAGTTTCAACGGCTAGCACACCCTACGAACCGAATCTCACCTTAAATCAAAAATAGGAAACATGACATTTTTGTACAACAATATGTTTTAATTTTATTTTAATTTGTTGTATTGCCTCCTTATGCTTGCATTACGTACTGCGTTTACGCAGCTTGGCACGCTGTACAACAAGTTTCTTATACGATTTTGGTAAATATTCTCTTATACCTCTGTGAGAACAATTTTGAGCTCACGAAGCGTGATTGGGGGAGGGTTTCGATGTTTTACGCATGTCCCTAATAACTATTAACTATGTACTAAACAATAGAATAAACAATTTTAAGAATAAACCGTAACAGTAACAGACTTTTACTTAAATAATAAAGTACTAACGGTTTTCTGAACGACTTACACTTTTTAAGAATAATTAACTCAATAACTCACCGTGAAATTATCTATGGCAATGACGATTTTCGATGAATTAAACAAATAGATTAACTTAGACGTCGATTCGCTACTATCACATATGTTTAGCTTTAGTGCACCCAAAGAGTGGCTTAGTTGGCGTAAAGCCAAACGGCCAGAGTTCTGTGGGATAATTTATATTAAATAAGAACCATTGATTAGCGTTTGTTTAATGTTCGTGGCTATAAATATAATAATGGCCATAAATACTGTTACAATTAAAAATAAATAAAATATTACATTTGAATTTGGAATCTGTCATTTGTATATGATTGCTCATTGAGTTTTCTCATTTTGGCGCCAATACATTGTACAATATTTTGAGATATTAAAATGGAGTGGGGTGATAAACAGAACCGAATCGCTGTGATTGCATTACACAAAGTAGGTATGGAGCCAAATGCAATTTTTAAAACTCTCCATACGCTTGGTATTAGTAAAATATTTGTGTACCGGGCTATTAATAGGTGCAATGAGACCTCCTATGTTTGTGACAGAAAAAGATCTGGCCGTCCACGTAGTGTTCGTACGAAAAAGGTGGTCAAAGCAGTAAGGGAAAGAATTCGAAGAAATCCTGTCCGAAAGCAAAATATTTTATCTCGGGAGATGAAGATAGCACCTAGAACCGTGTCGCGTATTTTAAAATATGACTTAGGACTTGCAGCCTATAAGAGACGTACTGGTCATTTCTTAACTGATAATTTAAAAGAGAATAGGGTGGTAAAATCGAAACAACTACTAAAGCGGTACGCAAAGGGAGGTCATAGAAAAATATTGTTTACGGATGAGAAATTTTTTACAATTGAGCAACATTTTAACAAACAAAATGACCGTATTTATGCTCAAGGCTCTAAGGAAGCTTCCCAATTAGTCGACAGAGTGCAACGTGGGCACTATCCGACTTCAGTGATGGTTTGGTGCGGTATTAGCTATGTAGGAGTGACTGAGCCATACTTTTGTGAAAAGGTATCAAAACATCGGCACAAGTGTATCAAGATACCATTCTTGAGAAGGTAGTGAAGCCCCTTAACAACACCATGTTCAATAATCAAGAATGGTCCTTCCAGCAAGACTCGGTGCCAGGTCATAAAGCTCGGTCTACGTAGTCTTAGTTGGAAACGAACGTTTCGGACTTCATCAGAGCTGAAGACTGGCCGTCGTCTAGTCCCGATCTTAATCCGCTGGATTATGATTTATGGTCAGTTTTAGAGAGTACGGCTTGCTCTAAACGCCATGATAATTTGGAGTCCCTAAAACAATCCGTACGATTGGCAGTGAAAATTTTTCCCATGGAAAGAGTGCGTGCTTATAGAAGAACGTTGAGGCCAGTTATCAATAGTGATAACTGGCCTCAACGTTTAAAGGACTATATTGCAGCCAATGGAGACTTCGAATAAGCTTTTTATACTTTAAATTGTTTTATATTTATGTATTAAACTAACACACTGTAAAAGTAATAAATGTTATTTGCAATAGTTTTTATTTATTTTTAATTGTAGCAGTATTTATGGCCAGACTAAGTATAAATTAATACGATTGAGACAAAATTATATAATATAATTTATATAGAGCAACAAAATACTGTAAAAGCTCATTATTCACGCTTCCTTCATTCGCGTTTATACTATTCGCGGGTTAAATAAATGCGACCCAATTCCTATATTCACTGTTAAAGATTTCTTCATTCGCGGATCTAATCGGAACATCGGTACGTACACATGGATAAAAAGGATTCAAACACATGCGTAGGTATCCAACCGAATATCCTTTGTAAGCGCGTCGTCAAATGGATTAATAAAAAGTGAAATAGATCTTATTACAACTACGCCTAAAGTGTGTTGCTAAATTATATCGCCTAGGAACGTATCCCCTATAATCCCATATATGTATGTAAATTACCATTCCATATTCACGGTTTCTGTATTCGAGGCATATTTACGGAACATATACCCCGCGAATATAGAGCGTTTACTGTATAAAATGTATAAGCTAATAATAACGGATATTGGTGGTAGTAAATAAATAACCAACGGCTGTTATATCCCTCAAACTGAACTTTTGGCACTTCGCGCAAAAATAGCCGGCATGATGGTTACTTATTACTACGCTAGTTTATAAATATTATGGTTTAATATATTTAATTTTTATCATAACTCAAAGTCATTCTTTTATCGTAGAAGTCGATCATAAGCACATAAAAGTTACGTGCTTATTAAAAACGATAATAGCCTAATGGATTAGAATATTGACATCATCAGTTGCCAATCGATAGTTAGATCTGCGCTAATAGAGAGTCTAGTTCGTATTGTTTGGAAAACCGTATTGAAAATACTGTGAAGAGTTATTCGAGATTATCTCCGGGACTATTTTTATTTTTATTTTTGCTACATATTCGAAAACCGTTCTTTTATCGGTAATATCAATGAGTGGCCGTAGACTCTCGTTTGTTTCCGTGTTGTACGTAAACAATTATTCTATTAGTATTTGGAGTTAGTATTTTAATACGTATTAGCGAAATTTACCTCAACATCTGCTATTTCCAAATATCCCTGATTACTTTGCGTGTCGTATGAATCTTCATTGGACATGTTCGTTAATTCAACATCGACAGCCCTCTCTTTTATAACGTACGGACGAGCATTTTCCACATCGATTAGCTTTATAAATCTTCTATCACGCTTTAATCTTTAAAATGCAGAACTATATATCCTTAATGTTTTATTAAATAACAGAATATAATTCACTGAGAATCTTACATGGAAGGTGTTGTAGTATTAATCTGATTTGTCTGGTTTAATACATCGGCTATGGCAGGAGCAACTTGTACTAAATTTTCCCATGATTTATGATCAACAAGTGATCCTACCGCTGGTTTTGTACTGAAAAATTTTTTTGTAGTTTTTTCTTCCACTTAATACCGAGTGCATTACAATATCTGTACCACTTAATAATTTTGTAAGTAAGCCAGAAACACAAAGAACTTTTATATTAATAAACAATTCATCCATATAAAACCCACAAATTAGTTATGAAGATAAATAAAAGCCTTTTATTTCGTGCAAGTGACTTATAAAAACAAAATTAAATCTATGTGATCTCTGTGAATAGTTGTCTAACAATTGTGTTTGTTGAATAATATTAGGTACTATTTCCACTAGCAAGGATCCCTCCTCGGATAAAGGCCTCCTCCAAGGATAGCCAATCTTCTCTAGATTGGGTTTTTTCAACCCAATTTGTAGTTGCTACTTTCTTTATAGCTAGCTTCTTCCCATCTAGGTTGATATTATTGAAGTATTGAAGATACTTAAATTAAATATACTTTTACCGTAGAAATGTATAATACTGTGAACACACATTACCAGGAGAAGACGTAAGTAAGAAGTCCGTAAAATAACAGGAATTTCAAGCCTTTTCACGTTACAGCACAGATAAATATTACAATCTCATTGTGGAGAATGATTGCATATAAAATTATGCTTTTATACCTACCTTTTATATCCGGCATGATTGAATAAAGAATCATTCGATGATGAATTTGATTCAATGTCTGAAATGAAAATGATGCTTATTAGGGAATTTTTCAACTTTTCTTTTGATAATAAAAAATATTTTAGTTCACCCGTGTCGTCTTCGATATCAGGAATATATATTTCTGAAGAGTAAGCCAACGTAGTTTCCATATTTTCAAAACTAGATTCTCGATTTAAAACGCTATTGTATATTTCAGTTTTATTCTTTGGGGGCATAGGCTTAGTGAATTGCAATGAAATAGTTTTTTCTGTTTGGCTAAGAAACTTGGAATCGCTGAAATATCGTTTTTAAATTATCCATTAACTTCAAGCTAATATGTAACGAATTATAACTATGTAAAATAGTGATGGGAAAAGTTGAACCCAACAACATCAACAATTCAAAATGTACACATTTTTCAAAGTTGATTCATGTAAAATGTTAGAGAACTTTCCGATAGGGTACGAGTTACGACTTACAAATCGTTTCTGAGATGTATGTAATATTTACTTTCAAAATCCACGAACTAAAATTATAACTATTTTTCGTACATCCAAACAGAATAATAATAATAAGCAACTGTAATAATAACAAATTACTGGTAGGACCTCTTGTGACCTCCTTGTGGCCTATTTCCGCCGTGAAGCAGTAATGCGTTTCGGTTTGAAGGGTGGGGTAGCCGTTGTAACTATACTGAGAGCTTAGAACTTATATCTCAAGGTGGGTGGTGCATTTACGTTTTAGATGTCTAAGAGCTCCAGTAACCACTTAACACCAGGTGGGCTGTGAGCTCGTCCACCCATCTAAGCATTAAAAAAAAACATTATTCCTCTGCACAAGAATAGTTTTCCCAGTTCCTGTTTTTTTCTTTATACATAAATGAGTTGTAGAGGATTTTTGGAAAATATTCCTATACCGATTACAACTATTTTCAATTAAAATATATAATTAATTTAATGTTATTTACTTACATGTAAGTCGCTATAGGAAGCGTCGTTACAACTTGCAGGTTTGGAATAATTTTAACCGTATTATATAAAGACAAATTTGGCAATAGGTATACTGCAAATAAATATTTATTTATATAGGATACGCATTAATATATATTCTATACTAGCTAACCCGGCAGACTTCATAGTGCCTCAATCGATAGGTCAATAAAAGACCTAAACTTTTGTATAAAATAAATTTAAAACAAACAAAAGGAATCCGTCCGACGAGGGATACATCAAAGGAAAAACAAAATTGTTATTTTTATTTAATTCCGAGCATTTTTCATATTTATTTACCTTTTAAACCTTCTCTGGACTTCCACAAATTATTCAAGACCAAAATTAGCCAAATCGGTCTAGCCGAAAAGCCGTTCTCGAGTTTTAGCGAGACTAACGAACAGCAATTCATTTTTATATATATAGAAGAAGAAGAAGACTATACGTTTTTCTGATTCCTGGTACGAAATGGTTTGTGGGATAGTCGCTGTTTTAGTGCAACTGAAACTTCGAGCTCTTTTCTCGATATGGGTGAAGAAGGCATTCAGGTTGTATTGAGCCGTCAGCTCATCCATGGATTTAGTGCAATAAACAATATAATCACAAATTAAAGAATGACGTTACCGTTAATTACAAAAATTATAATTTTTGCGGGCTTGATTTTTATTACACGATGTTTATTCCTTTACCGTGGAAGTCAATCCTGAATATTTGTTACGTATCTTATTTCATCAGAAAAATTGGCACCTTTCTGCAGGATTCTAACATCGGCATAGTCGCATTTCTACGTTGTGTGTATGACTAATATTATGTGAATTTTACTTATACTATCATAATTGTGATATTTGTGATGACGCAATGGTAATAAGGTCTAGGTACTCACTTTGTTGACGGTCTAAATAATTATGTATTAAGTTTTTTTTTTAAATACCGCTTTTGTTATTATCCAAGTTAAGACTATTCCAATCTTTCATGAACGATATTTTATGTTGTTCGCTTTTATTGCTCGAGTCGTTCTTTAGGACACTCATCAGATGCTCGATAAGCCTCCACGAGTTTGTACTGCTCAGATTAGATTTTGCCTTTGGAGGTGAGAGGATGGAAGTTACTGAAGACAATTTGGTTTTTGTTTTCAATATCCGTGGTTTAGTAATAAAATATTTTAATTCATCTGTAAAGTGATAATTTATTGAAGCAGTTCCTCCTGCGTATACATATTATGTAATGTAACTATGACTATTGCATCCAACGAACGCATAAAATATCGCCGGATTTATCTATATCTATACTAATATTATAAAGAGGAAAGATTTGTTTGTTTGTTTGTTTCGAATAGGCTCCGAAACTACTAGACCGATTTGAAAAATTCTTTTTCCATTAGAAGCCGACATTGTCCCTGATAAACATAGGCTACTTTTTTTTATTTATTTTTATTTTTATTTTTTGGTTTCATGTTTCCGAAGCGAAGCGAGGGCGGGTCGCTAGTATTTAATAAGAGGTGAAAAATTAAATAATATTGTATGAGCTATACATATTTCAATTTATGTATCGTATGTATGTATTTTTAGGTATCCGTGTGTGTTCAATGTATTTAATGCATTTATTGGAGAACGTGTATTTTTGTATGTGTTTATGTTTTTACTTTATGTTTCAATGCATCTACAATTACATATTTCCTCTGCCGTACCATTGGATGATTGGTATTACTATTTCGCCTTAGGCATCCAATGTGTATAAATACATGAAGTGTAATAAATAAAAATAAAATGAAGTATATATAAATGAAAATTAAATACGTACTGAACTTTTGTCTTTCGGAGAAAGGTCGAGTTTGTAAAGTTCCAAATAATGTTCTATGCATATTTCCAAAATGTAATAATTTATTTGAGTTATTCTTAAGTTTTTTGTATTTATTTCTTCGTTTTGTAGATATTAGTCCTTTGTAATTGTTCATCAATCTGTTGAAAATGTTATTAATAAATAAATCATATAATATCTGACTGTAAATGATTGTTTTATTTTTTCATTTCTTAGCAACTATTTTAGTTACTTCGTTCTAACGATAATTTATTTAAAAATATCCCACAAAATATTTAAGACCTATAAAATGCCCTACACCTGTGGGTAATACGTTCATGTTCTCATTAATTTTCGATTCATTCCTTCGATTCGATTCATTCATTTCGATTCATTTTAGGCAGCGGCTTGGCTCTGCCCCTGGCATTGCTGAAGTCCATGGGCGACGGTAACCACTCACATCAGGTGGGCCGTATGCTCGTCTGCCTACAAGGGCAATAAAAAAAATCATTCGATTACCTACATACCTTATCGTTTCCATTTTCAGGTCTATTGTACTAAGGAAAGAAAAAAAGGTAACCGATTAAAATGGATGTAACATACGGACAGACCGACTGGTCAGGCTGGCCACAGTGTGAACGTCGTCGCCTACCTTGACACAGTCAGTCCAAGTCCCATACACATATTTGAACAATGACTATCCTTTATACCACAATGCGTGATTGCTTTGCGGCACAAATAGAACGGATGTGCATCTCATAGCTTTCCCTAAACAGCTCCTGACGGATGCTTCTAATCTACTGTCGATGCTGTTGGATACTGCTAGTATTAACGCTAGTAGCGACCAAAGTACATGTCACTGCACTCGTCGAACTTGTTGTAGAACTCTTCTCAGCGGGCCAATGGCTCATGCACTTGCAATACAGCTTCCCTTGGGCTGTTAGACCTACTTAAAACGCGCTTTGGTAGCTGTTAGCAAACCCTCCCCTCCCGATTGTGCCCTCGAGTTTGTTCACTGTGTTAGTTGTTAATCGGCAAGGGCTCTAGGCCAAATGCAATTCTACCATACAAAAAACTCGACCCACAAATAGTGCTTAAAATAGGAAATAGGAAGGGGTGGAGGCATATTGGAGGTAGGAAAACTAAGTGAATATTTTATTCCAGGAACGGTAGCAATAACACAAGGAAGTCGATCACCGTGGTACGTGAGGAATGTAGATCTTCACGACGACTTAAATCTAGAGCCGATATGTAAGTATCTTAAGGAAGCGTCAGAACGCTACTTTAAAAAAGCGACGCAGCAAAATAACTAACTAAAACTCTGTGCCGAGTTCGACGAGCACGGTTACCGGGCTCCCTACTACTAGTGTTAGAGCTAAAAGCGCTTAATGCAAGGGTTTGGACATACCTCTTATCTGGTGTAAACACATTTTGTTGTGATTTAGATACAGAAAATTCAGCTGCATCTGTTGCATTCGCGACAGAAAACTGAACTAATGGAATTAAGCTTGTTTCATAAGCTTTTTCTGGTCTAAAACATAAATCAACACGATCATTTATATTTTTACAACGTATTCGTAACGATAGACTCACGGAACCCGCGTAAATATGGGCTTATAGTCCAGCATAGCAATCCGAGGGATTCGATAGCTCCACACACAAAAGATTGGTTCTCTAAAATTGTTTTCTTCGGTTTCTGCGAGTCGTAGACATAATTCAAATTCCTTTTACGTTACGTTAAAATTATGCTTAACGTCAGAAATAATAAAAAACATGAGATTAAAACATATTAAAAGCATTTTTGATGATCCGGCTTTAAATGTATTTTATTTTTCAATTCTCAACATCAATCTGTACAGTGTAGATTGTGTCCTCGTCTATAATATTTAGATTATTATTTTGGCAGCGGTTTGACTCTGCTCCTGGCATTGCTGAAGTCCATGGGCGACGGTAACCACTCACCATCAGATAGGCCGTGTGCTCGTTGGCATACAAGGGCAATAAAAAAAAGATTTATATTTTTTATAATAACTATGACTTTTGATCTAGGTATCTCTCACCTATATAATTTATTCAAGATCTTACCGAGGTGCTACGTCATACAAAACATCGAGTAAATTGATAATATCGAAACGATTTCTCATCGAGTCTTTACTGTCTCCTGATATAACAACGCCAGAAATATTAACTATTGGCACTTCGACTGTAATGTAATCTTTATGATCATTGTTTTGTATCGAGTTTTTATTTTGTTCGCTATTTTCATTTTTAACGTTATCATCGTTCGATCCGGTATCATCGTCACTGAAATGTAAATATATCTTACAATATATCTTCAAAGTGTTTCTGTTGTTGAGCCAACAGATCAGGGGGTGTCAACAAAGTTATGTAAGATTTTCAGGGTTCAGTGTCTTTCAGATTTCGCTCACATTCACGGATAACACATAGCTTTTTTGACACAATGAACGTATTGCCACTTTGTTTTCATAGTCGCGATACATTCTAAAGTGATCCCGTCTAGTAATCAGAAATACCTATCGATCCATATGCAGCACACTTTTTGCGACATTTTTTTTTTATTGCCCTTGTAGGCAGACGAGCATACGGCCCACCTGATAGTGAGTGGTTACCATCGCCCATGGACTTCAGCAATGCCAGGGGCAGAGCCAAGCCGCTGCCTACCGCTAATGATGCATACGGGAACTCTCACTTATCAGTTGGATTTTATGTTCATCCAGGATGCCCACGGGCACTAAGCTGGCTATCGTTACGATAAGACAGACAGGGGCTGAGTAATGGTCGTCCACACTTCAAACCAAAACGCATCATCCTTCGCGGCATGATCTAGGTGTAACTACCATAATAACGAAATGCCACCATATAGTAATATTGAAGTCTATATTTACGTGGAATCAGTCGCATCGGTAGTTTTAAGTGAGTAATAACGAATCGTGTTATCTTTCTTTCGCTTTATCAACGTTTCCGGAACGTCACCCCAGTAACCACCGAAATTTTCTTCAACGTCGTATACAAGCAGCTGACTTCTACTTCCTGAACAAGATCTAAGGAGACTCTCAGTCGATAAAATTTCTATGACGAGAATAATATCGTTATCCACTTCTGTTCTGTAAATGAAGTTTACCAGTAATTACTTATTTATTTATTAATTTATTTATTACACTAATGATTTTGTATACATTGATGAGCTTCATGCTTAAAGCATTATCTAACAGTCAACCAAAATTATACAAAAAGAAAAGATTTATTATCAAAATCAATTTACAGTTTGGACATCCGCGATGCTCACACTAAGCAAGCGTGTATCATGAGCATCTGTAACTCTTAACAACAACAAAAAATCACATTAGTTAATATGATTACGCGAATTCTTTTGCGAACAGCATTCGCCGAAACCTTTGACCGTGAGCACAGCATACAGCAACATACCTACATTCTATCTACGAAGACAACCGACTTCTATAAAATTAAAAGGGAAGGAATATCATCAATGTAGTCGAAGTCAATGAATATGCATTTTAAAAAAAAACGAATGGACAGCAAGTACTTCTTAATAAAATTTAAATGGGACCACGTATAATAAAAAGCGCCTGTTCAACTAGAAAAAGTTCTGAGGAAACAAACTTTTAAAAATACGCTGTTTTTTTAGTCAGTTAAAAAAATATAGCTTAATGACTGATTTAACAAACAGTGTTTAACAAACCTTACACTTATAAAACAGCTATAAGGTAAATCTAGCGGAGAAAAATGCAGTATCTTCGCGTTTGCCCCAATAACCTGACTCGCCAAAAACATTGAAGGGACAACGCGACGGCGGCAATGTTCTGATATATCTTTTTTACAAACAAATTTATTAGATGGCAACGTATATGCTAAGCCGTATTGTAACTTTATTAAAATAAAGTATAATATTGTGAAAGGTTTAAACATTTTTACTTGAAAACTATGATTGAATTCACAGCCTTCTCGTCAAGGCCGCGTAGATTTCCGAAATATACCTATTAAAAATAAGTATTTTATTTTAATTAAAAAGAGGCTTTCTACTTTAAAAAACAAGAAAAAGGAATTATTCAATCTGTAAAATACAAGACACGCTCGATGATGGCGCTCTTATTATTTAGCTTCTGTGGTTACACTTCTGGTTCCATTCCAAGGAGGATCTATAGTTGCTTGATTTTTTTAGTAGCATCTCTTGTTTTTTTTCCCCTACTTTTGCTGATATCCTAGAGAGGCTATTACAGCTTCACCCTAACATGTAGGTGTGCTCACGGGGCTCAAACCGGAGTGTTGCTAACACTGGCCCTAGCAAGAACAGTGCTTCGCAGAATCTACCACCGAATCGGAAACGCGACCCACTGAGAAGATCCGGCGACAAACTCAGTGGGCTGCGTCTATAGCATTTCTAATCATCACCTATGTCACTAAAAAAATATATAGGATATAACTAGTCAGGTCATAAGTATTGTCACACAGTAAAAACTTTTCTTTTATAATGCTGGCCACAAAAAAGTTTATTGAATTCGAATTTCGAATTGTTCATGAAAATAAAAATGTATACTTTTAGAATTTTACTCATTTTTAAATATGGAGTGGACGCTTAAAGAAGACCGTGTTGCAGTTATTGTGATGCATCGTTGCGGTTACGCGCCAATTCAAATTTTTAACATACTGAAAATTTTGAATATAACCAAAAGATTCGTTTATCGTACCATCAAACGATACAATGAAGACTCTAGTGTAGATGACAGGTCAAGAAGTGGTCGCCCTCGGTCTGTTAGGACTCCAGCAGTGATAAAAGCTGTGAAGGCGCGAATTCAAAGAAATCCCAAACGTAAGCAGAAACTGTTGGCCCTTCAGATGGGGTTAAGCAGAACCACGGTGAAAAGGGTGTTAAATGAAGACTTAGGGTTTCGGGCATATCGAAGAAAAACAGGACATCGTTTGAATGCTCGTCTAATGGACCTAAGACTGAAGAGATGCCGCGCTTTGTTGAAGCGGTACGCGGGAAAAAAATATCGGTAAATTCTTTTTTCGCATGAAAATTTTTTTACCGTAGAAGAGAGCTACAACAAACAAAATGATAAGGTGTACGCACACAGTAGTGAAGAAGCGACAACCGTATTCCGCGTGTCCAACGAGGTCATTTTCCATCCTCGCTCACGGTATGGTTGGGAGTTTCTTATTGGTGCTTAACAGAGGTACTTTTTTGTGAGAAAGGTGTAAAAACGAATGCAGTTGTGTATCAAAATACAGTCCTGACGAACCTTGTGGAACCTGTTTCTCATACCATGTTCAATAACAGGCACTGGGTATTCCAACAAGATTCGGCGCCAGCTCATAGAGCGAAGAGCACACAAGACTGGCTGGCGGCGCGTGAAATCGACTTCATCCGGCACGAAGACTGGCCCTCCTCCAGTCCAGATTTGAATCCGTTAGATTACAAGATATGGCAACACTTGGAGGAAAAGGCGTGCTCAAAGCCTCATCCCAATTTGGAGTCACTCAAGACATCCTTGATTAAGGCAGCCGCCGATATTGACATGGACCTCGTTCGTGCTGCGATAGACGACTGGCCGCGCAGATTGAAGGCCTGTATTCAAAATCACGGAGGTCATTTTGAATAAACTTTAGTGTCATAAGAATCTATGTTTTGTTAAGTTCATTTTGGTATATGAATGGTTACATAATGAATAAACTTGTTTCAATTATTTTACATTAAACATGTGACAGAATTTATGACCTGACTAGGTAACACCAGATACTACAAGTATTATCAGCACATTGATGTATTTATTACATACAGTATCCAAAGTTTAAACAAAATAAAATGACACACAAATTTATAGATCAAATAATTACAGGGAAATCAGAATGCAGGCATGCGCTCGACGTGACGCCGAATCAACGATAGGGGTCGCGTGACCCGCACCATGTCATATTAATATCAAGCACTTAGGGTTTGCTACCTTTTTTTTTTACAAACATTATAAGCACGCATATATTTTTTACTTTTTAGCCACGTGCTCCGTAGTTTTACCCAGTATAAAATCGAAATTAATCTACTTCCAGATTCAGTCCTGCGCTGCTGTGTGAAACAAGAACCAATCAACACACTGTTGGCATGTACAATACTACTACTTTTTATTATCATAGACCCAGGCCTAAAATATATTGACCCCATGGATGCCTCTTTCCGATATCGTAAAAGGCAACTAAGGGATTCACCGAAGAATCGAAACCAGTGTTCTCTGACTATTATACCAGCATACTGTAATACCCAACTGCTGCATTTACGTATTAGTATTACGTAGGTATGTAGGGCGTACCATAAGCCTGTGCCGTCAGGTACCACCATCCTGCGTATTTCTGCTGATAAGCAGTCATGCCTTCTGGTTTAAAGGGTAGGACAACCTTCATACTATACTATTAAAACTTAGATCTCATTTCTCAATATGTGTTGCTGTATTTATATTATAATGTCCTAACCACTTAGTAAGAGTTCCTGTCTACACAAAAAAGATAATATTAGAATCATAATCTTTTGAATAGTTCAGACCTCTGAATTTGCAAAGATACCTTTGAAACAAACCTTTACTTTTATTTCGAAATAAATTATTTCTCACGTTAAGCAGACGAGACGAGCTCGTGGGCCATTTTTTTTTAAAGAAAATTTATGACCCAGTAACGAGACCTTTAAGTCATGTCTTATTTTAATTTAGATATTCTTATTTTTATGAAAAACGATAATATGGAGTGAAATGAAATGATGATGATTAATTGGAGAAATTAATCAACTGGGATGAAATTAAATGAAATGTTTCATTTTCCCACATTTGTGCACTTTCACAGATATTAAACAGGTAATAAACCACCGCTATTACACACTTAGAAGAAACACTAAATAGACAAAATAAAACAAATCACGCAACTTCACTCCTTGCGTCTCCGCCAAAAAGTCCAGCTCGTGGGCCATTTGGTGTGAAGTGATTACCAAAGGCGGTCGATATTACGACATGAATGCTGCTAACTACTTTAAAACTTGAGGCTAAAATTTTATTTTTACTGTAGACAGGCAATCCTACTCTGTAAGCCGGAAAGCATAACTAAATGCTCATAACAGAAATAGGTAGAAGGACAGAATAAAAATAATCTTAAGTACAATTTAAATTTTGTATTCTCCATGATGAGTGTTCTGAATCAACGTGTGCTCTACCAAATCGTCTAAAAATGAAGATGTACTTCATTTTTAGAAGGTTATCTTCTATATATTCTATATATCGCTCGTTTATAAGTGTGTGAAACCAAGTCGCTAGAAGTGGCTTCTTGAGGTTTTTCTAAATTTTTCACTGAAGTCTCAGTAAATCCCTACCAAAATGATGCGGTACAAACGGGGATTTCATTCTATTTCAGGTCACCTAATACCTACAATATTATCTTATCTGCTTCATTTAATTCTACGGCTTTTATTAACTATCATCAACCATCATCAATCCAAAGAATGAATTTATTTCACTTACTTCAGATCCATTTCACTCATCTCATCTCGTTTCATTTCCATTGAATTTATTTTCGTTTAGCAAGGTATAATAAAATAGCTAAAGGACAAGAATGTAACGATTTTAAAAATGGGTTTATTTATGGATTTATTTTACAAATTTAAAGGGAGTACAAGAGTGAAGCTGTAGGAATTTATTAATTTTATGGTACCTCCGTGTTATTATGAGATGACTAAGCCTAAGAGGTTTTTTCAAAAATCCATTTAAGATTTAAGTAAATTTCTACCATTTTGCGTTCTAATTTCATATATCTAATATAATTTCGTGGATCTGATTTCATTTCATTTCATCAACTATTTATTACTCATTCAATTCAATTAACTATTTTCAACAACAAAATGTTCTTGTTCAATTTGCAATAAAATATAGCTCGAGCCTTTTATGTAGTTTACAAGTTTAATATGTAATATCATTCTGTAAGTACACCAAGATTTCGCTGAACAGACTAGAATAGCATTTGTTTTGGGTGCCTTTTGCTTTTTCTAGACTAGAAAAAACTTTTGATTAACCGATTGTCAAGTGTCAACGTCATAACTAGGATTTATTTTCTCGAAATTTAAATTTAAAAATAAAATCATTGTTTTATAAAAAAATAATTTAGGTGTATTTCCTTTGCTATGTATAAATAATGAGACTACTATAAGATAATAATTAAAAATGACTATCGTAGAATATATGGCTTCTTTAGCCCAAAATCCGTATTTTGGTGCAGGTTTTGGACTTTTCGGTGTAGGTGCAAGTGCAGCTATTCTACGAAAAGGATTGCAGACTTCAATGGTATTATTCAGAAGGCATTGTATGATAACCCTTGAAGTTCCATGCAGAGATAAATCCTATCAATGGCTATTACAATGGATTACACAAAAAGGAGCAAGAAAAACTCAACATCTAAGTGTCGAGACTTCTTTTGAACAAAAAGATTCTGGACAGATAAGAACTAAATACGACTTTATTCCTAGTGTTGGCCAACACTTTTTCCGGTATATTTTTCATCTCAAAAGTATAAAAAAGATACGAGAAACTTTTAAGTTTACACAATAATGAAATGGAAATTGTTATGTCATATGATAAGAAGCTTGAAAGAAATTATTACGTAGTATTCCGTCACTACTTAGGAAAATGAGAGTACGATTTTTATATTATAGATATGGTGGAACATGGATAAGAGTAGACCGTACAAGGGAACAGCAGACTTTGGACCTGCATATGGGGATACCATGGGAAACGGTAACATTAACTTCATTTGGCAGAAACAAGCAATTATATTATGGAATTCTTGAAGAAGGTATCCTATTCTTACATTATACAGTGTAAATGTTTTTTTTTTACTTCTTTGTTACTATAAACTGACTTTAAACCTAATTGAAATTGATCCATTCTGAAATTTATTTAAAAACAAATTAATAAAAGTAAATAAAGGATTAGCTAGCTTGTTAAGTACAAGCTATCCTTACGACTAATTGACTCATAAACAAATAAAAATTGTGAATTAGAATATTGACTAGGTTTTTAAATTTATCAAAGCATATATCTTGCTCTGGGTACTAAATGGTGATTACAAATACAGATTATGAACTCATGATTACATACGTCAAAATCATCATACAATGCTAATTATTATGAAGTTGTGATCTAAAAATCATCAGGTGGGCTTTATGCCTAAGTAGTCATTGTCTCTCAAGGACATCAGCAATGCCACAAGCAAAGCCTAGTTGATGCCTACTGAAATATCACAACTATGAAACCAAATGAAAATTGTACAAAACTACAAAATTTTCACATAAAATTATTTAAAAAGCACCAGAGGAGATACAAAAATGTTTTAATCAACTGATTTGTTTATAGTTAATCTATCGATTTGAAAGAAATTACAAAGCTTAAATAAAGCTACATACCTAATACTCTCCTCAAACCCATAAAAGAGTTTTTTACATGATTAATATATATTTCTTAAAAATAACATTATCAGTATAGGAAAAGTTCTGCACTACTGAAAAGAATTTTCACTCCCTTGTCATCCCTACTTGTCTGAGTAAGCATACTATATTTCATCCAAAATATTAGTTTCATTTCAAACAAAACAATTTTAGTCATGCAGACAAGCTCAAAGTCCAGTAAAGATGAGTTCTAAAGCATATTTCAAATGTTTTTATCAGTAAAATACCAATACTATTTTTCCTAACAGCTAGAACAATGGCTCTCAAACAACATGAAGGTATGACAGTTATGTACACCGCAATGGGCTCTGAGTGGCGACCCTTTGGACACCCTCGTCGGCGCCGACCTATACACAGTGTAGTACTTCGATCAGGATTAACAGAACGGATAGTTGCTGACTGTTTAGACTTCATTAATAACCCACAATGGTATACAGACCGTGGAATACCCTATAGAAGAGGTAAATATCTCAAATATATTGTATCCCTAATGAAAAAATATTTTAGTTGAATGTTCACAACTTAGGAACCAATATGTAAAATATTTATGCAGTAGACCTTTTACTAAATATGAATTTAGAATAATAACACTTACAGAGTTCATAAAACACTTGTTCTAATCTGAGGTACTTATATCGTACCTTGTGTTTATTTAATAAATTAATTTGGAATTGCATGCACCATCTGAGCTCAGAATATACCTAACATAAATTCAACAATACGCATAAATTCAGAAATTGAGTGTTAGACTTTTTATTAATTCATTATAGAACTTGTTATTTATATTTTACCTTCAAAAAATAATTTAACAGTAGGATTCCAAGCTGGGCGTCTCATTGATAAATTTGAGTTCACCAACTTCATATTTTAAAATAGTCAATTTTAATCTCAGTGTTTTTAATCTAAGGTTTTTTTTATCCTGAGGCTAGGATACTCTTAACACCATTAAAAATCTTAAGTGTGCTGTGGACATATGCAAGCTATTTTCACATTAAGTTATGGTTTACCAAATATATCAATTTCATGTGTTTATGCTTAGATTAGAATTTTAACATTGTAATCTGTATGTGTTTAAGTAGTTTTGTTACTGTTAAATGTCTGAACAAAGAAGAGAATTGGCTTTACCTAACCAATCAATAAAATATTTGTATTCATATATTTCAGGCTATTTGCTTTATGGGCCACCGGGCTGCGGAAAATCTTCATTTATCATGGCATTAGCAGGAGAACTAGAATATAATATTTGTGTGCTCAACTTATCTGAACGAGGCTTAACAGATGATCGATTAAATCATTTGCTAAGGTATGAACCGTATTTATCAATTTAAGAATGTTTTCTGTTAAGAATGATATTACAGTAGAAAAAATTTTGATGTCCAATCCATGATGCAGACATGCATGGATTGCAAAAAAAACTGAGATGGGCCGTGTTTCTTTTAACTTCCAAAATTATAAGTTTGCCTAATTACTTGTACCGTTCCACTGTGAGCTTGTAGGATGCGAGGTAGAAGTTAACAGTCTGATTTGTTCAACTATGGAGCAGTCACAGTTCCACTTTGCAGGATGGTGGCAATCATTTTGTGATGTATGTCTATAGCCACTTAATACCAGGTGAGCTTAGAGGTCATCTAGCCACCTAATACACCTAATACAAAATATGAAATTTAAAGAATATTAATTGTATTAAATGTTAAATTTTAATGTATAAAAATTATAATTATGCAAAATACCATTTTTATTTTTTAATACTTATATTGGTGACCGAGCTCACAGCCCGCATGGTGTTAAATGATTATCAGTGCCCACAGAGCTCAATAACGTAAATGCCACCCACCTTGGGACATGAGTTCTAAGTCTCAGTTTTGGAGTCAACAACTGTTCCAATCGTTCAATACCGAAACGAATTATAGTTTCATGGCTGTATGATAGTACCTACCCATACGTGCGAGCTCAAAAGACGCCCTACCACCGGTAAAATAATTTTTATGATATTAGGATATTTTTTTTAAATATGTTCGTGCTCTACCCTGGCGTATTAATTCAAATTCAAATTCAAAATCATTTATTTCAACTTGGATGTCATCAAAAACACACTTGTTGAATGTCAAAATGTAAAAGAAAATGTTAACTCTACCACCGGTTCCAAAAAAAGCCACAGTCCTGAGAAGAACCGGCGAAACAAACTCAGCGGGCTTTTTTTTTTTTTTTTTTTGTATTTTCTCAACTATTTTCTTTTTTTTTAAACAAGAAAACATATTTACAGTATACAAAAAAACAAGTCAAAAAAATACAATTCAAATAAATAATAATAATAATGAAAAATGAAAAGGCCAGGAGCGAACGCCTCATTCCCACGTAGTGCCATCTAGTAAAAAATCCTTAACTTTATAATATGCCTTGTTGCACAAACGTTCCTTGACAGTTTTCTTAAATCTATGAACAGGTAGTAGTTGAACGTTTTGTGGGATCTTGTTGAAAAGCTGTACACCCAGCCCCCTGAAAGAGTTGCTTATTTTCTTAATTCGAGCCGCCGGCAACGCAAGCCTATGTTTGTTCCTAGTGTTCACATTATGCAAATCGCAGACTCTGGGGAATTCTACAATGTTTTTACGCACGTACAATAAATTTTCAAAAATGTATTGGGACGCTAAAGTTAGAATTTTGATTTCCTTAAACTTGTCCCTCAAGGATTCCCTCGGGTGCATATTATAAATAGCACGAATAGCCCTCTTCTGCAGGATGAAAATCGTTTCGACATCGGCAGCATTGCCCCATAGCAAAATGCCATAGGACATAACACTATGAAAATAACTGAAATAAACTAGACGTGCCGTATCTTCATCAGTATACGTTCGTATTTTTTTTACCGCAAACGCTGCAGAACTAAGTCTATTCGCTAACTTGCATATGTGAGGACCCCACTGCAGCCTGGAATCAACTGTTATACCAAGAAAAACTGTCGAATCAACAAGCTCCAGTGTCTCTCCACTTACAATGATATTAGTGTCTACTTGTCTAACATTAGGTGTGGTAAATTTTATACATTTTGTTTTTTTGTTATTTAATAACAGATTATTAACACTAAACCAATGTACCACGCGCGAGATAGCATCATTCACATCGTCATAATCTTCCAATTGTCGTTTAATTTTAAACAATAAGGATGTATCATCAGCGAATAATACGACCTCGTGACGGGTTTCAATAAACTTTGGTAAATCATTGATATACACAAGAAATAAGAAGGGACCCAATATGGAACCCTGAGGAACACCCATATTAAGTAAGACACCGGAAGATCTCTTTCCTTTAACGTCTACCTTTTGGATTCTTCCGGATAAATAAGATTTAATAAGTTCTAATGAAACGCCCCTAATACCATAATGGTGTAATTTCCTCAACAATGTATTATGCTCAACACAATCAAAAGCTTTAGATAAGTCGCAGAATACCCCAAGGGCATTATGCGATTCCTCCCAAGCCTGAAAAATATTTTTAATAAGATCTACACCTGCATCAATAGTCGAACGGCCTCTAGTGAATCCATATTGTTTGTTATGAAGCAGGTTATTATTGGAATAGAAATGGTTCAAAAGCTGTTCCAAAATAATTTTTTCAAAAATTTTACTCAAAGTTGGTAGTACTGAAATGGGTCTAAAGTTAGTGGGGTCAAAAGTACTACCAGATTTAAACAGAGGTATTATTTTACTATATTTCATTAGATCAGGAAACACACCACTATCAATACAGTCATTAAATATTGTAGCAAGGTAAGGTGCGATTATATCAATAATGGATTTTATAACCTTAATTGATATTCCCCATAAATCACCAGTTTTTTTAATATTAATGAGCTTGAAATTATCAATTATGTCCTTTATAGCAATATTTGTGAACTTAAAGTTAACACTGCATTTATCAACATGATCTTGCAGTAATGATTCGGCGACGGTAGGAGATGAAATTAAAGATTTTGTAGTAGAAGCTGGGATATCAGCAAAGTAGCGCTCAAAAGCACTGGCCACTTCTTGATGAGAAGTTATTATTTTATCATTGATTTTCAAAATTGATTCAGCATTGCTGTTTCTGACATTCCCAGTCTCCCTATTAATGATATTCCAAGTCATTTTAATTTTGTCAGGTGCATTTTTTATAAGATTGCCTAAGTGCAATGACTTGGCCAATGTACATACTTTTTTAAACAACTTGGAATATTTACAGACATACTCATGAAATGACTTATTATGATTATATGATTTTTCATGATAAAGGTCATATAATCTCTGCCTACTTTTGTGAATTCCAACAGTCGCCCATTCATTGAATGATCTTTTATTATGTAAGATCAGAGTTTTAGAAGTAAAGATGGCACTAAATTCATCATTAATGCAATTAAATAAATCCATGTAGTGAACATTAGGATCTTCACTATAACAAACATTCGCAATTTTTGCCAAAACTTTACCTCTAAACTTCTCCATACGTCTAATATTAATAGGAACAAACTGTAGGTTTCTTGAACTATTAACATCTGTAACAGATTTAATTTTAAAAGATATGAATTGTCCACTGTGGTCTGAACTTAAATGATTAATAATATATTTATGCAAAGGTTTTACGTTTGTGAAAATATTGTCTATACAGGTATAATAGGAATACTTTTTTTTCTTATTGCCCTTGTAGGCAGACGAGCAGCATACGGCCCATCTGATGGTGAGTGGTTACCGTCGCCCATGGACTTCAGGAATGTCAGGTGCCAGCCAAGTCACTGTCTACTCAAGATTAAAGGATTATTAGTTTTTAGTCTGATGAATTTTCACCGTTGTGCAAATCACAGATTAATACTGAGACTTGTCCAAAATGATGCATCGATTTGTTTGTATACACAGTGTAGCTCCGCAACAGTCTATAATATTACTTGAAGACATAGATGCGGCGTTTGTGTCCCGCGAGGACACGCCGACCCAGAAAGCGGCATACGAAGGTCTCAATCGCGTTACGTTTAGCGGACTGCTGAACTGTTTGGATGGCGTTGCGTCAACCGAAGCACGGATCGTCTTTATGACGACGAACTATTTGGAGAGGTATTTATATGTTTCACATGTTGCTGTATACTCATTTTGATCAACAAGCCATTTTGAAGTAAATGAATTTTGAAACACCTGATGAAATACTTGCCTAACACATTTTCATGCACGTATTGCACATCGAAAAGACGAGAATGGTGTAATAAAAAAGAATTTTGAAAAATGCGTTTCTACAGCTAAGGAGTCGCCCTTTCCGATTTGAAGGGTGTAACTGCCATTGTACAATATAATTGGAACCTCAACCATATGCATTTAAGGTCGGTAATGGCATACAGGTTACGACATCTATGTACATCGCCTTTACGTCTATGGTAACAAGATGGACCGTTACCTAGTTTACAAAGCTAGTGAAATATATAAAATAAATATAATAACTACATCGATATCTTAACGGATATCGAATGATAAACAAACTCACTCGTACATCTGGTATTAAGTTGTCACCGAAATCCATAGACACTTGAGACACGAATCGGCCATCCTACCCTGCGAGACCGGTACGCATGGTTCTTCTATGGCAGGAAAGTTGCACTTACTGGTGGTAGGTTAAGTTGGATACAACCGCCCCACTTATTTCTGTCGTAAAGCAGTAATGTATTTCGGTTTAAAGGGTGAGACAGCCGTTGTACTGTAAAAACTGAGACCTTAGAACTCATATCTCAAGGTGGGTGGCGCATTGACGTCGTAGATGTCTATGGGCTCCAGTAACCACTTAACAGCAGGTGGGCTGTGGGCTCGTCCACCCATTCAAGCAATAAAAAAAAAAAAAAAAACTGGAATCCATAGACACTTTAGACACGAGTCGGCCATCCTACCCTGCAAGACCGGTACGCATGGTTCTTCTATGGCAGTAAAGTTGCACTTACTGGTGGTAGGGCGTCTTGTAAGGCCGTTAAGGTGGACACAACCACCTATTTCTGTCGTGAAGCAGTAATGCATTTCGGCTTAAAGGGTGGGGCAGCCGTTGTACTACTGTAAAAACTGAGACTCAGAACTCATGTCTCAAAATCGATGGCGACAGATGGACCGTGAGCTTGTCTACTTATCTTAGCAAAAAAAAAACATACGTGTTTCCGACATGCTATACTCGCTACGTCAAGACTGAAAATTATTATAAGGAATTTACGAAGGTCTATTATGGTGGTTGCAAAGTACGACTGCGCGCCGCCCGTAATTGTGTGAGTGACTAATCTGTATACGCGTCAATGTAGTCTATATGTAGCTAATTCTGACCGCTCCATTGGGTAAATTGCTTATTCTTATTTATGTGTAAAGAAGCAAAATTTAATTTTTATTATTTTTTATTTTTAATAATTATTATTATATTATAATACTTTGTATTAATTGTATGTATTTTTACGGAGATATGTATGTGTATATGTATGTGTACATATATGTATATGTATTTCACTGGAATGGTACACCGCGCGTAGTTCGTTTCCAAATAATTCTTGTCCACCTGATGGTTGTCTGGAAGAGATCGCTCTTAGCGATAAGACCGCCAATTGTACTTTTTTTGTTTTTAGTGTATCGCACTGTTTATTTGTTTTTTTGGTGTACAATAAAGAAATACTCTCTCTCTACACACACTAACGAAAATGTGTATTTACGATTACAACTACAAATAAAGGCCACGCGTACTTTGCAACAACTATACGAGAGTGCCTTGTATGTCTTGGTTAAAAACCGTAGGTACTAATTATAAAAATGCAAGATAGTATGTTTATTCAAGTCATTCCTCGTTTGTTCTCACATAACTAAATTATCGTTTTAGGCTTGATCCGGCCCTGATCAGGCCAGGGCGTGTAGATATGAAAGAATACGTTGGATACTGCAACCAAGAACAGGTCGAACTAATGTTCTTAAGATTTTACAAAGGAGAAAAAGCGGCTGACCATGCTAAAACGTTTGCCGAAAAGTAAGTTTTAATTTAAGATAACCAACCAACATCGATAAAGAAATTTAAGAGTCACAGATTGTGATGTTTAAGATAGTTTTCAATGGACGTAAATGAACACATAAGTTTTATAATTATTATTTAAATGAGAATGTACTAAAATTAACTTACATTCAATCACATAAACACTCAGCAAACCTGTTTTTGTTTACAGAGTAATGGAAGTGAAAAAAGAAGTCAGTCCAGCACAAATTCAAGGATACTTTATGTTTCATAAACATTCACCCCCAGAGGACGTATTGATGGATGTTAAATCAATATGGACGCTAGGATAAAAAATTGTATTTAAAATAAAATAAAGTTTATTGAACATTCAAGTCAAAAAGTGTTTTATGTAAAGGCTCTTTGTGGTTGAAAGTTGATAGATATAACATAACGGTGAAGTGTGAAATGTGCTCGTTACGTAAACCAACGTTAGAAACGGAATTTTCAATATGTCACATTTTTAAACCAGAGATATATTAGCACCATAAAAAGTAGTTCTACTTTTAAATTTCCTAGTCAAATATCGGTAATAGACGATTGCGGTGATGGGATTTTCGTACAGGATCAGTACAGGATCAAAAGAACCATACCCAAAGTCGTAATTATTCATGTCGCGGTAATTATGCATGTCGTACCTACTATGGAATAATCGAGTGTTTCTTAACAAAACTCCGTGTCTAGGTTAATTCAAAATGAGCTGTAATTTGTCCCGCTATGATTTCATTATAGTATAATAAATTTGACTACACTTAAAAAAACGAACAAAATTGATTATGTATTTTTTTCCTTTAAATACATAAGTAGAACATGGTATAGTTTAAAGTAAAATGATAATAGTAAGCATTTACACAAAGCAGTATTCTCCTCAAACAATTCTTTCGGTATTGTATGAAGGGTTCCTCAAACGCTTTAACGAGAGCTGAACGGCTATTTGGTTTATGCGACACGTATCTTTAACTGAATATGCAATTTCGAAAAGGGCACATGTCGCATATTTTGTCAAATACGTTTTTTCATATAGGTACATGTAGTTTTGAGTCTTACCTACACCCATTTTATAATAATTCCAGTAATTTTCAATTGCTAATTAACACTAAAATATATCTCAACAGCTAATATTTTAAATTTTACACTGCTTTAGAAAATATGTAATTTCCTGAACATTTTACATTTTCAGTGATGTGCCCTTTTCGAAATTGCATATTAAATTAGAGGAGTTTTATTTGGTAGTAGCATCAACGGTGAAATATTTTAATTGAACTTCAATTAATTTTACACCATTCAAATACCTAGCTGAAGAAGTTTTTTGTTATGAAATTTTAAATGTTAAATGGCACTACTGTAAAGTTACAAAAATGTCGCTTAAACCAAATAGCATTTCAGCTCTCGTTAAAGAGTTATGTGTGGATCAAATTTCTAACTTTCAAAGCGTAATTTTTGAAAAAGTGATATAGAATTTTCAGTGTTCGTTACATTTAGATATTAATTCGATTTAAATGTTGAAGACATTAAGTCTTGTTCTATTTTGACAAACTGAAATATACGTACACAGTTTTCATGCGACTTTGAAAACATTTATTAATTTCTTGTTAGCGCAACCTGTGCATTTCTTTTAAAGTTCAAGATAGTACTATGTGCAAAACGATAAGTATCCAATCATTTGTACTTTTCCCATAACCAACTTGATTTTGGCCCTAATAGATAATAAAACCTTAATTTATCAAGTTCGGTGGTCAAACTATATTACCGCTACAATAAATAAACTGTTAAAATAATAAACTTAATGTACATTTAAAGATTCTAATATTACAAATATCTCGACACCGGATTAAATAAATCAATAAAAATAATACAATCTCATAAAAAAAAATTCAGAACACACAATCTTTATATATTGATTTATTTTATTTTCTTAAACCATTATGTATTTAATAATAATTACGAAACGACATGAATATATTACAAATACCTATGTAAACAATGAAATATACCAGTATAAGTACTTGAGTGAGTAGGTACGTATTATTCTATCGTATTGTGGTAAGGTGACGTGATTGAACAATAATTATTTAATTCCTGTTTATTCAAGAAGTCGTGGTCTAACGATAAAGCTCGGTGCATTCGTAAATTTTTGGAAATTTTAGTAAGTAAAAGATGTTATGTAAAAATAAATTTAATTGTTGCAATCAAATACTTTAATATCTAAAAAGTAAAACCATGAAAACATCATTTCCTGCGACATACACATGTACGAATAACTAAAACGCACAGAATTGTGCCATCAAAGTATCTACTTAATTTAAACCTTAATGTGGTCCTGCAATACTGAATTAGGTACCATAATAATCAGTTGATACAAAACAATTATCACTATTTGTAGCTATAATGCATATTTTAATACCCTTGGAAGTCCGACGTGTCGTATTTCCGTCTAATGGTCTTCAAATTCTAAATACATTTCAATTTCGGCATATGACTAACGAAAATGTGATAAGCAAAACCTAGGGAGAATAAAAGTAATAATCGAACATCAAAAACAACAATCGTGTGTATGGTAGGCCTTAGAAAATATACACGTGTTAAAAATCATATTAATCACGGTTTAGTAAAATAGCGAAATAACGAAAATCTTGAATTAAAAGAAAATTCAGAATACTCAACTATCACAAATATTATTTCGACGGAAATCTTTGCTTTAATAATTTAATTAACGTTGATAAGTTGATGTCATTTCCAAAAGTATTTTTATAGTATTATTTATGATTACGAATTTATTCTCGCTCGCTTAACTAAAATCCTAGTTGAATCTACACCTAATGTAAGTTTCGAGTCTAAAGTAATTAAATTTAGACAGCCCTGGGTTTAATTAAAAATCATTAGTCATCGGTATCTTCATAAAGTCTAATAGGTTTAACTGGGACCTTTCGTCAGTTCTGAATATTGACTAGGCTAACACGAGCGACAGGGCTTTTGGGTTTTGACTACAAATAAAAATTAATTATGTTGTAAACCAAAATTTACGAGGGTTTCTCAAATTTTATTGATTTTAGTAAACATAGGAAACTTTCAACATATTCATAAACTTCCTGGCTCACCTTTTGAGCATTGTGTAACATTTTATTATCTATATCTCCTTGGAAAACTTTAATTATTTCCCATTGCCAAACAGGAGATATTTTTGATACATCTATATCTACATTTTCTTGATTTTTATCCTTAACCTTAATACAAAAGAAGTTTTTTTTACAAAATAAGGATAGACATAATATCACAGAATCCTTCAATTCTTGTTTAAAGCAAACCTTAAATTTGATAAGACAGTCAAAGTCTTGAGTAATTTTTTCTGTTGTATCTAAGAGTATAATACTATAAATATTTAACAATTTTTTTACATAGTCAATTGGCGATTCTGTTTTCGTGTTTGGTAAATCTACGGTATCCAGTATAACGTATTCTGGGCTGGTACTGCTCACAGCAGTAAATGGTTCTGTTTGTTGAATCGGTGGCTTATTTAAAAATGAGTTTTGTACCATTTTCAGTGAGTTTTGTTGGGGTGGAAAAGCTTTCTGAATGCAATTATCTATTTGTAAACATTGCTTAAACTGGTTCTGACTTTGTGCTAGAGAATTTTGTAATTGGTTTAAATTACTTAAAATTTTCTCAGACATCAGTTCACTATCTGGCTTTACTTTAATTCGAGGTAAAAAGCCACTTTTAGCAGGAATTGAGGAATCAGTAGACAGCTGAGGTTCTGATTTATTAACTGGTGTATTATTCTTATCATATTTGGGAGCTAAAGATGTCGTTGATGTTATGACTGGCATTAAAATATTCTCTTCCTCAAATTTTGGCACTTCAACCATAAGTGACGCTTCTTTCTTAGATCTGTTACCTTTAGACATATTTTTACTTTTCTTTCTAGAATGTTTAGTATCTGTCTCATTTTCTGTAAGTAAATTATTCTTTTTTGGAAATTGTTTTGGATTGGCTACTGGATTAGGATTTAATAACTTTGTATTTTCTGCATTTGTTAAATTAGACACAACACTTTCCTCTTCATCAGTTTGCAGTAGTGTATCAGCTGACACACATGGAACTAACTGATTCCCTGGTTGAGCTTGAAAGAATGGGATCCAGCCTGCATTATAATCTAATTTTTCATATTTTAACTTAGTATTAATGTGTATCATATTTGAACCAGTTTCAGAATCAGCATAACATCTCTGAAGCCAAAGAATTTCAAGGTTTTTCGACTCCAGATATCTCAGTAACCCAGTACATTTAAAACCATGCGAATTAACAGTCTTCCTACCTATATTCAGGACTTTACGTTTTAGTTGAGATTCAGTATTATTGAAACTTTTACAGTCTGAACTTGCAGATGGTGTCATTCGATTTTTATGTGTATTCTGGCACATAGATACTATATTTTGAATTGTTTTATGAATGTCATCCTTAGAGTTCAAATTGTTTAATCTCAAATTTCTCCTTACAATCATATTACTATCATTAGAATCATTAGACGAATCATCAATTTTTATACATTCTTCTTGCTTTATTTCTTGATCACTGCACTCTTCAATGTAATTAACGTTTTCATTAGCATCTGCAAAAACTGTGTCATCTGTATGGTATGAAAAGTTTGACAAATGGCAATTTTCTGCTTCTAGCTTAATATTTGAATCCTTCAATTCTTCCTCATCAATGATCTCCTTTGCTTTGATATTTATTTCTCTATTAGAAAAAAATACATAATACTGTGGATGTTTACCTTCAATAATTTTACCATCACTTAATATTACAGAATTCAGTATTCCAGTTGGATTTGGGCTATTATCTAGTTTTGTTAGTTGCACAGTACAATGTTTTTCAAATATTTTCTTGAACTTCTTATTGACCTCTGTGTGAGAATTGTTTAAATGTGAAAATATATCCAATTTGCTAGTAAAACAACAATTACATAACCGGCATCCGAATTTTTTGGATTCACAAACTTCAGAATCATTTTTCCAAGGTTTTTTTTCTACTGGCGGATCACAATCACTTGATGATGATGAAATCATTCTTTTTCTTTTTAAAACATGTTTTTTCGTTATTTGATCCTCATTTTCCAATTCATTAAACTGACTGGAGGTAACATCATTCTGTTGTGATTGGATTAATCCTAAATCCTACAATATAAAGATTTTTTCAGATTTTAATCATTAGAAAACATTGGGTCACACATACACAGCCTCTTCACAGAAATGGTAACTAGTATTTTGACCTATAAGAAATCTATTACGATGATATCCTATATGGATAAATTTCATTTGATTCTTTGGAAACTACCTTTATTAGTAGAAGAGTAATATGTTATTTACTTATGTTTTGGTATTTTTCTAAGTCTATTTTTCTAAGATCTAAGTCGTCGTGTCCTAACGGGTAAGACGTCCGGTGCATTTGTGTTGAGCGATGCACCCGTGTTGGAATCCCGCAGGCGGGTACCAATTTTTCTAATGAAATACGTACTCAACAATAAATGTTCACAATTGACTTTCACATTTAAGGAATAACATTGTAAACATAATAAAAATCAAACCGGCAAAATTATAATTTGCGTAATTACTGGTGGTAGGACCTCTTGTAAGTCTGTGTGGGTAGGTACCGCAACCCTGCCTATTTCTGCCGTGAAGCAATAATGCGTTTCGGTTTGAAGGGTGGGGCAGCTGTAGCATTTTCCAAAATTTCAATATTCTAATATGATAGTAATACAATTATGCATTAATTTTAAAGATTTTCAGTATTTCATAAAAAAAATTAATAGATTTTCAAGATAAGCAATTAAATTTTCATGATACTATTATAGCAAGGACACTAAAACTAACTTAATTTCAAAGGAATATTAAATTTTGTATATGGATGCCATGAGGTCAAAGGATGTTTTTTACCTTTTTCTGCAGTGAAGCAATGAGGTCTGGTTTAAAGAGTATAAAATCTAGTATACAGAACATAATTAAGACATCAAACTCACTAGTACACAACAATCAAACTTGTATCTGAATGTGGGCAGTGGCATACAATCTGTGGTGTATAAGAACTATGCGATAATGGAGATTCTAGTGTTTCTGAGGCCTGTGAGATGTTGCTATTTTAATTATTTCAAAGGGTCTCAGTAGTAAAGCCGCAATTAGATTGTGTTCTAAATTTACTGAACCTAATAAATTGCCATCAGGCACTAATATATTTATATTTGTGTACATATTTACTGCCATAGCTTCTGTACAGTTGAGAATTGTAAATGCTCACTACAATTTAATCATATAAATACACTGTTTTTATGGTGGTTCCTACATTACTATTAATAGTAAAGAGAAAAACAAACCTTAGATCCTAATTTTGATTTAAGATCTGTCTGTTTTTGTACATAGGATTTCTTTATCTTGTAGTATTCCGAAAGTCGTTGCTCACATGTCTGGCATATTAACTGAGGCAAGCCATCAAATGGTTCCACCTGAAATTATTTTTTTACAATTAGAATGGGCAGAAACAGTTCTATCAGATAATGTAATAAGACCAATATGCAATGCAAACAAGACAAAATTCTATAATTATTATATTCTGAATTTATGAAGTCCAAGTAACATGGGATGGTCAATATTAAAACATAACGTAGAGTAGACCTTATAAATGATGACCTATCGAGTCTTACAATTATTTCAATTTTACTCACGAGAATATCAAAACAAAATTTAATTTGTTCTTGAACTGATGGAACAATTTGATACTGGCCAGTATCATCCAAACAAAGTCGACATGTAACAAACAACTTTGGATCGACCTGTATTCTACTCATTTTATGGACAACTTTTTTGTCTGGGTTTGGCTAGTCACATTAATCTTTAAAATTCAATAAGCACACCAAAGTTATTGCTGTTTATTACTAGTTTATTTAATAAGTAATTCTTTATGACCAATCGGCAATGACTAAAAACTCAAATATTATGTGTTTAATCTATGTTAAAACTTATCACTTCAATTTAGCATTGGCCTTTTTTAACTATGATAACTTTGACAATTTGACAACTCAGTAAAAATAAGGATTGGTACCTACGGTACCGTAAAATGGGGCGATTAGGGATTGAGAGGCGAATCGGGAAAAAACCGGGAAAATCTTTCGACGCTCGATATTAGTTTTATATTCGTTGCAAAATCTTCCATTTTTTTGTAGTTTAATAGTAGAATGTTGAAAGTTTACAAAACAACTCTGAATATGCATGATAATAGCTGCTAACTTATAAAAAATCGCATTTCAAATTAACTTCCTGTGGTGGTAATTATTTTAGTGCTAGAAACTTTGCTTTCTTTTATTTATTTGATAATAATAGAAGACGACTGTGATTTATAAACGTTATTTAGTGCTTGAACCATCATATATATTAAAGGTAAGTCTCAGTTGTTATTGGTTTTAATGTATTTGATAAAATAAAAATACATGTAAAAATCTGTTGTATTTGGGGATATTGTGGACGTCTTAGGTACAAATAACAACGAAAAAGGGGTCAATTAGGATGAGAATAAGTGAATTGGAAACGACTTAAGTATAAATAGGTACAGGTTTGTAGGGTTGTCTATGTAGTTATAACAATATATTTTAAATTTGATGGTAAAAATCTGGTTTATTCATGATGTTTTTGTCTCGAACTTTTATTTAAAATTATCAATGTGTTATTTTATAGTTTGGTAAATATTTATATTATCAGGTACGTATTGTTTTCTATTTTTAGATATGCCTCGCGTGTACGTATCAAAGAGTGCAAAGCCTTATAAGAGATATGATCCCTTAATATTAAAAACAGCAATAGAAGCCTATGAAATTGGGAATAAGTCTTTAGTTGAAATCGATTTTCGATCGATTTCGAATGAAGTCGATTTAGCACAGACATGTAACAAGAACAATGAAATCTCAAGGTGGACAAAAATATCTAAGTAATACATAAAAAAATATTTAATATTTGTTCAGAGTGGGGGTATTCATCTGATTAATCCATGGAATAACCGATACACCTAATCTCTTAACCCAGATAAAAATATCAGCCCCTGAGTACTTACCAAGAACGAAGAAATATAAACCGTTTATAAGAAAGCCCACTCGTTCGAATTTAGGTGCTTACTCTCCCATGTACAGAATCCTTTGGGACTACAATAATGTCCACGGTAGCGTGGTCTCCGTTAATGTTCATCCGAAGTTGTCCGATTGTACTGAACTAATTGTAAGTGATGAAATAAATGTTTTTTTGAAGTGAAAACTTCTTTAGAATCGTTGTGATTTCAAACCGGATGCAACAGAAAAAACCACAGGTAAGAGACACAAATACAAAAATGTGTAGGATGAAGCCAGCAAAGAATGAGACAGAAATATACATACTATTTAATACAGCGCCATCTGTGAGATTTTTTAATACTAACGTGTGTATGAAAGCTCTTGTAGTGAATTTTAATTTAGGATTATACGTGAAATTAAAATATCAATTCACAGAGGGCGCTACCTTACAATTATTTACTAATGACAAAATTTTACATATACTTAAGACGTTTAGGATAATTGTATTTCAATTTTGGAAGGTTTCACTTCTACCACGTGTGAATTGCACTTATGTGGTTTTTTTTTATTGTCTCACAACTTACAGGACAAATCTGTCGCAGATCATTTCCTAAGTAAATATAAATTAATCATAAGTAAATAAATGTAATCAAGTTTTAGTTATTATATATATATATGTCGCATCCGGGTCAATAGTTCGGAATATCAACGATACACAAACGTCAAAGTGACAGAATGGCCGTGTCGTGGTTGACGACTTTTAGTAATATTAAGACGGTGGTTTTGATTATTATTTTAAATGATGAAATGTTGTTTTGATAAATATCACAAAATGAAGGGTAGACTCCGTAACGCCACAGTTATAAAATGGCGGTACGTGGACAGAGTCGTGGCATTCGTGTCAGACAGTGATTCCGTCCGTCTCAGCAGTGAGTCTCTGACGGTCAGACAGTCAGTCAGTCGGTCTGTCGGTGTGTGCAACGAAACTGTCGGTTTACCCTGTCATTGTGAAAGTTGTGTGTGTTGAGTTTCAATAATTATTATTGAAAAGTTTTATTGACTTTTTATAAACTGAGTTCAACCAAATACGAGTGATGACGGAACCTACCGCTCAGCCATCCCTGGCGCCGCCTACGACATATATATATATATATTTTTTTGTTAATGCATTGTCGATTGCACCTATAATTGAGGTGACATCTGCCATGTACTTTTGTCAGTTTTTCAATGTTTTTTATTGACGATCACTTTGTTGGCAACACGTCGTCTCGGATCCTCCCGATCCACTAACGGTGCTTTTAGGTACTTCAAGCACCGGTCACCGTTCTCGTCGAACCCGTCGCTTGCGACGAAGAGCTCGACGGGTAAATTAACCCTCAAACACAGCCCACTAAGTTTCTCGCCGGATCTTCTCAGTGGGTCGCGTTTCCGATCCGGTGGTAGATTCTGCGAAGCACGACTCTTGCTAGGGTTCGTGTTAGCAACGTCGTCAGGTTTGAGCTCCGTGAGCTCACCTACAAACGTTAGGGTTACGCTGAAATAGCATCTCAAGGCTCTCAGCTCAGGTAGGAAAGAAAAAGAAAAGGTGGTACCTACTTGTACAACTTAGAATACTGCTTATCGTTAGTAATATTTTAATGGTATATTATCTTCAATTTTATAATTATTTATTGTTATGAAATGTTTTATTTTGTACGAGTGTTTTAAATGTGTAAAATCGACCAAAAAAAAATTGACATTGCTTAGATCTTCGCGTTCCCGCCGAAAAGTTTCATTTATTATCAATCAATCATTCAATTTCATAATGCCGGCCACTCACATGCACGCAAATATTCGTACATTGTACGAATGTTTGCGCGCATGTGAAGTAGGTATGTAAACCGGTTCGGAGAAAACTTGAGAAAAATCGGTTTTTATACATACCGATAAACACCGGTTTTTATTTAAGAATACCGGTTTTTAATTACGCGTTACATTCACAGTTCACATCAATGCTACCGGATCAAATATACAATGTACCTAAAAAAAACCGTGTTTCAAACTCAAATTACCGTGAATTACATTTAAAAACTACAGTGCAATAACCACAATATGGTTGGTAGACTTTTAGCGTATGAAATGAGGACCGTGACCCGATATCTACATATCTGCACCCAACACTCGGAAATGGCTTTCGCCAACCAGAGTACATGTTGTCTGCAAAAGAGATAGTGCGTCGTGAACTGAGGAATCTTCTTAAAGTTTTTTCAACTCTCGTTTTATAATCGGAACAGCCAGAAGAAACCACAAACAATTTTGAAAAGTCTGGTATTCTGAATTTTTTGCATTCGCGAAAACGGGATATTCCGAACGCCACGGCGGCCGCAGTGAATATAGTGCGAATGTATATTGAGACTGAAGCCGCCACAGGAAACCACACCGAAATTGCTGGCACTTTTCGGATGAGCAATACTCATTCAAGGCCTTTAAACAAAATAGCATTTAAATACCTACCAGTCCCAGCAACTTCTGTGCCTTCCGAACGTATGTTTTCGACGTCGGGTACGTGCTAACATCCAGAAGGAGCAGGCTTCTGGACGACGCAGTGTGGACCAACTATGCTTCTTGCATAACAATTTTGATTTAATACAATAGTATTAAATCAAAAATAAAAAGCTTTTTATTATTGGATAATATAAATATGATCATTAAAAGCCTATATAAAATATGCTCACCCAATTAATTGTATTAAGAAAACTCCTTGTTTGCACGTAACTTTGTTTTATTTAGTGATTATTTAGCCTTTATGGAAAAACCTAAAAATACCTAAAGAAACCGGGGCCAGAAATTGTAATCGGTTCACATCGCTAATGTGAAGGGCCGTCAAACATTCATTCGCAAACTTAGCGGCTGTGCAAATGGGTTCGGTACTTAATTTGCGAACCCGTTTGCGCTTCCTCCTACACTTGTTTACGAATGTCTCACGAATTGTTCCTCCTTTTTAATTCGTCAATAGAACATTGCAGAGAAAAAGAGTTTTGAATTCTTTCCCAGACATCATTAACAGCCATGCTGTTTTTATGGGATTCTTTTGATGAAGATACGCTACACAGTAGACGTCACGATCTATGAAAATAGCGAAACGTCCGTTGCTTTCGCAATCCTGGGCGCAACTGGTCACACGAATGTGTGGGAGACTACGCGAAGAATCGCGGTTCGCGCGCCTTGATTTCTTAAAAAACCGACACAGCTTGGAAAACCACGAATGCAGCGTAAACTTTGCATAATCATTTGCAAATGTCGTCCTACACTTGCGGGTTTGCGTATTCGTGCGAATGTGAGTGACCGGTGTAAAAACAGATCAGTCCGACTCGAAGTAAGACTTTGGGAGACTGGAAAGTCGATTCACAATGAAATTGTTGGTGATAGTATTTTTAATTACAAAAAAAACTGTTAGGTATACGACTCATTTTTTCATGTGCTCGAGTTCGTAAATTATTTATTTTAAAGCTACTTGATTGAACCCGAAATAATTGAAGATTTTTTATGGTATTTTATGATATTTTATTAATCAATGTCTTTTCTTTTTCGAATACTTCTATTGTATTCGAAAAATAAAAGACATATTATCGATTTTCGACTGTCTGAGATGAATTTATGACATTTTAACAGCAAGCCAAGCGCCTCCCATGGCCTTTCAAGGTGTTGTTTCATGTAGGAATTTCAAATGAATATACAACTGCGAGTATATTTCGTAAATTTCTTGTTTTGTTCTGTATACAAATACCGGACATTATCTACAATTGACAATTATTACTATGAATAATGTAACAATTACAAAAAAATCAATAGCACTATTACATTTTTAAGTCACATTTCATTATAATTATAGACATAATGCACTACTGCATTATTTGTCAATTAAAGTCTATGAATACAATTAATTAAAGTATTCCATATGTCATATATGCTGAACCATTTAAGCCAATATCAATAGCAATTGCAAAATTTCATTAATTTGAATAGTTGAAATAAGTAGTTTAATAACTACTCCGTTTTAAAATGTATCATTACAGTTGCATGCAGTCACTAGCGATGAGATTTTTTTTTAATAGTAATTAATAAGAATGACTTAAAAGTACCAATATCAGTTTACCTACGTTTCTTTTTATTGCTACCTCGAGAACTAGCATTATTCTCGCGGGGTTGGCCGTTGGAGGGTCCACTTATTGGGGGAGGAACATTCGGAGTTACATTAGGCGATTGCACTACAGCGAAACCTGTCCTGTGTGCGACGTGATTATTAGGTACAGGAATAAATTGTACTGGAGCAGGACCAGATCTGTTATTCAACAAAGTAGATTCGGATTGAAGCTGTGGTTCATCTAAAGCTGCTCTGAGCCTTTGGCGCATGCGTCTTCGCGCATTACGGGATAGTACGCGTACGGTGGTGTCGGGCCCGTCATTTTGTAAAGTAGATGCTTCTTCTGGAGCCGTAGGTGCAAGTTCATCGGAAGGTAGGTTTGAACGGATTTGAGGTCTAGGTTGCGGGTCAGCCGTAGAGCGCACTAAAGCATTAGCATCGCGACCGAGCGTAGCAAAAGCACGAGACAGTCTCACGACGTCGTTCTGTAGGTCTTGGAGGAATGGTTCCAAATCATGAGCGGTGTGGGAATGCACAGAGTCTCTAGTGCTGCGATTGGCCACCCGTAGCACGGAGCGAGGCTGTGTCTGCTCCGCGATCTGATTGGGCGGTGAACATCGCACGGACAACTTGCAATTTATGACATCTGGCGCAGTTAATGCACGTGCATCGGACCCGCTCACAAGCAAACAATGCCCACGCTTTTTTAATGATCCTTCACATGATCTGACCGACCACACCTGTAAAGATCACCAAATAAATTTTATTCATTCCATTCTTTTTTTTTTCTCTTCCTAGCTATTCTAGTGACCTTGAGGGGTCATGCTAGATTCACCGAGCGAGGAGGTGAGCTCACGGGACTACTATTGTGCATTCTCTTTATTTTATAGGAAATATGTAGATGAATGCTAATAAGAATCTAATAAAACTACTATTATTGTAATTCAATGACAAATAAAATCACTTACATTGTCAATAAATATAGCTTCCCGGTCATTGCCAGATATGGTAACTGTGTAACTAAAACCATTTGCTACCCAAGGTGATGCAGCCATCGTCAACCAAGCATACAAAATATTATCTGAAACTATAATTAGTTATGTTAATAAAGTTAGGACAACATATCTAGGCAGCTTGAAAATATATGGACACAAAAAAATATGTAAAAAATATGTAAGTACAGTTTCATATTTTAATTTTATTGCTTTTAAATTGGAAAGGGTTTATTTTAATGTTATTATAACAATCACTTTCCCATTTTACACATATTTGTTACAAAAATTTTTGAGAAAACAATCATCTTTTTGTTATTAATTTATCTACAACCTATTTAATATTTCGTGACTACTAATTTTCATTCAAGAAGGGTTTAAGCCTTTTTTTTCTATAGATTAGTAGACAATCTGAAAAAGGGTGTGCCACTTGCGTGGAAACAAGCAGCAAAACTATAAATTTTCTTGATTACTGATAACTAGAGCATGATTTGCCCACTTTTCAAACTGGAACACATGATTACTTTGCGGCTCTATTAAACCGGATGATGGTACTCAACCGTACTACAAAATATACTGTCCTACTATATTTTGTCCTACTATACTAAGTATATAATACTATTTTTTTTTATTTATTGCTGAGATGACTTATTGCTTAGACTATATAATAGTCCTACTGTCCTACTATATAATAGGTTGGGGAAAAGTCTTTTCGCTTTATAGTATGTATGAACTAGTATTTTGATCAGAAACCCCAAAATTTATATAGCAATGGGGATAGCAAAAAGTTATCGAACAAAATGGTACCTACATACTTTAGTTAAATGTAAATAAAGTATATTAAAAAATGTTGTGAACTTTCTTTAAAAATACGAAGAAACTTTTTCTCCAACCTATTATTTTGATTGAAGATCATACATGCTAGTATAGTTTTAGAACACTGTCGCTTATTCTTTGGTGTATCTACGAGAGAGCTGAATGCTGCTAGATGTAAAAATCAACTTGCTTTAATAAGTTTACAATATCAAACACGCCTTCTAGTTTTTGTCTAAAAATTTATTCTATTTTGAACAGCATTTTCAATATACTTTACCAGTTTTTGTTCTATATCTTTATTAGTTTGAAATGATTGAAAAATTATTTTGTGCCATGCTTACAACTGTTACTAAAACTCGCTTGAACGTCATGCATTTGCCAGGTTATCTATCTATCTCTTAGGTTTATGGAGTTTCCTTTTAGATTTTTGCCAGGTTTAATTTTAAAATGATTGCATCATTATTTGACAGAAATAAACAAAAAAATATACTTACATATTTCAATGGTTAAGAAAAATATGCCCATGTTTGAAATTTTGATTGCAGTTACTAATTTCCCAAGAGTGGTGGAGATCTGCCATGCTTGAAGGTATTCACCGCCTTCTGCTCGACCCTGCAATTTAAGTATTAATTAGAGGAATTTTTATAATAATGGTTTGTCTGTGCGTCAATTAGTCTGAATACATGTATGTACTGTAAAAACAGAGTTAGAATTTACGTCTCAAGGACGAGTGGGTCTAAAGCATTAACCTAGTTGATGTCTATGGGCTTCAGCTGATAACACTTGATGGGTGGGCCAACCATTATACAATCTCGAGGCATTTACATTGTATTGACTATGAATTCCTACTTTAAAATAGGTCACAAGACAATTCAATAAGAAAAAAGAAAGAACCATTAGTTGGGTCTTACATACTATAAAAATTATTAAAAAAGATCATACAGTAGTGACTTGCCCAGTACAAAACTATGTATGATTGATGACATACTATTTTTGTTTTGTTTTAGTGCATTACTAATTTAGAAACTTTCATTTACATTTTCTTATTTTCTTTACTAATATAAGCGTTTTTTAACAATTTCCCAAAACCAATATCAATTATTCTTATCTACAAACCCACCGAGATCTCCTGATCTTTCTCAGTGGGTCATGATTCTGAATTACCGAAGCACTGCTCTTATTCTAGTTAGTGGTAGCCTCCCGGATTAAGCTGGTAAGCTCGCCTACCAAACAATGTGCAGTTGTAATAGCCCCATAGGCTACTAATGATTAGGTAGGGAAAAAACTTACCTCTAAAAGTTCTGGAGAATGAAAGTAGCGAAGGTGGTTAAGTAAACGAGCTGCTGGAAGTCTGATGGAATCCCCATTCTTGCAGCAGAGGCAACGAAAAAGTCCTTTACATGGGTTAGGGGCCACTACTGAATTTTGCTGTAGGTATCAAACATAAAATAAGTTTAATTTGTATATAAACAATAGAAAGTACAATTTCAAAAATTACCAAATGGGCCAAATGAAAGTTGTCAAAACTAGTTAAGTTACATTTCATTTCTCAGTATTTATGTCCATATATATTTTTTTTTTCATTCAAGTATCATCAACATAACCATTGAAAACTTCTTTACTACTGTAATTCTACATTGAATATATGATCAAAAGTTTTCAGCATTCCCATTTAAAAAATTTAAATGTATAAATTACATGAATTTGAATTGTGAAATATAAATATTGATTCCATTTTCAAATGGGCAGTTTTAGGCACTATGTATCTTAAGGGACTACAGCAGTGAGTGACTGCACTCACTGAAATGATAAAAAGAAGACAACTGCAAAGACTCCAATACCAACTTACATTATCGTTATTTTCATCTTCACCCAAATATTCTGCATTGTCAGATCCACTGTCTCTTGCTGGTGTACTACTACTATCTGAAGCTAATAATCCTCTTGTAACTTTTCCACCTAATTTCTAAAATATTTCACTCATTAGTAAGTATTTGTTATTTAAATACAACTGTAAATTCACCGCATTTATGAAAATAATTATTTTGTGAAGACTTACAAAAGCTCTTAGTTTTCGGACATTTGCAATGAGCTCTTCCATGGCATAGTTCCTGGTTCCAAAAAATAGTGCTCTACATACCGGGCAGACAGAAAGCCGAACTTTACATCTGCCACATACATTATGACCTTCATTGCATTGGAAAATATGACCTGTAGGGATTTCATAACATACTGGACACTGAAGTAAGTTATCCAAGTCTGGCAATTCATCAACCTAAAAACCACATTATAATTCATTTATTTTTTTAATGAAATCCGCAATCCTGATTGCGCAAATCCGCAAAGATGAGTATCTTCCAAAGCAATGATATAAAATATATCTTTGCTTTGGAAGCTACTCATCAACTTCTAAGCCAAAGCCTTGTCAAAGTTTATTCCTTTTATTGATAATAATCATCTTAAGCTTAGGAGTTCTAATAAAAATTATGCATTTCTATAATTAATAATTAAATTTAACTTAATAATTAATATTTTTAATTTTTAATTAATATAATTTCACAGGGCCTTTAAACGACGCAGCATGAATTCAACAACTGTCTGTATGCTAAGGCAATTAAAAAAACCTTGGAGGAAGACGTCAAAGATTTAATAACACCTTCCTGTTGAATCTTAACCTCTTCTTAACTGCCTTAATGTACAACGGATTTCGGAAATGGACTTTATAGCTATAAATAATAAGATACATTTATAGTAATTGAATGTATTTTAATAATTTTGGGATGTCGAACGAAACTTATTGACGTACAGATAACAAGTAGGTAGTTCCATTTTTTTTTTCTTAATTAGTATTTACGATATTACATCTAAAGATTTCCTGATCTGAAACATGTTCAGAATATTTCGAAATAAATAAGCACTGCAGCAATTTGAAAAAAAAAGGTCTCTACCTACCTTTTACTAAGAAATGAAAATTAGTGTACTGCTTTCAAAACCATGAACAAATAAGAATACACAGAACAATAAACAAATATGATGTTAAAAAACCATATTCAAATTTGGCTAATAAACAATCGGTCTACAAGTTTAATGGAAATTCTTGATTCAATTGTTGAACTCAAGATTAATTGTACAAACCTTATTTTCTACTATCTCCGACATTATGTAAAATAACGTCGGTTGATTGATGAAAAAATCAATCTAGCCACTATGTATACTTAGCAATATCCTTTAATGTTAAAGTTAAAAACAAAAAAACAGCTGGCACCTTTACAAATGGCGTGGTATTTTTAGTAATTGATTTTTATAATTTAGTTGGTGGTTGCCAGCCTAGTCGGTAACGGTTATGTCTATGACACAGAAAATACACCAAATCCTAATTAATGTCTATGGTTAACAGTTGAAACCCAGTTAAAGGGCACAAGTGCGGCAAAATAAAACAAAGCCGCTAGATACTACATCCATATCGAGTTCTTCTAAAAAGTTCACTGAAGTCTCAGTAGATAACCAAACATTTTACTGAACCCTTAGTATTTAAGATCAACACTGGCAGCGGTGGCATCGCAAGAAGCCAAATGCAATAATTAAAAAAATTCCTCACATATCCCGCTGGCCCACTCTTGGTGCTGTTGGACTCTACTAATACTAAGGCTTGTAGAAACTAAAACTCACGTTATCGTACTCGTTTCATTTGCTGAAGAGTTCGAGGTGATACTTAGCGTAGCATTAGCCCGCTAAGGTTGTTGCCGCATTTTCACAGTGGATAACGATTCCAATCCGGTGGTAGATGCACTAACGACGCAGCTTTTCTTTGGCTGTTGGGCTTTCTTCGGTAACACTCGGGCTATTAGCAAAGCCTCCTCTCTCGGCTGAGCCATCAAGTTCATCTATGCGGCCAAGGTTTCCGGGTCAACCACAATCCTTCGATGCAAGAAATCATTTACTACTTAAGGACTGTATATCATCAATAACTAGAGGCGGTTGCAGTTTGTTAAGAGTTCAATTGGAACTATAAATTTAAATTAAATAAAACAACAGTTAAGGCGTATGTTTCGTTTATCGCTCGTGATGTCCAAAAAACTATTCTACAAATCGCTCGGTGGAAGATCTTCCCTTGATCGCTTAATCATCCCCAAAGGCCTATGGCCAGCAGTGGGCATCAAGGGGCCTAAGATAAATACGACTTACTATAATTTCTCTGGATAAAAATAAACGTTTTCAGACACGCATCACCTTTATATATATTTAGTCTGGCCTTAAATACTGTTACAAAGGAAAACAAAAAAAATTCTATGGCAAATAACATTTATTACTTTTACAGTGTGTTAGTTTAATACATAAATATAAAACAATTTAAAGTATAAAAAGCTTATTCGAAGTGGTCTCCATTGGCTGCAATACAGTCCTTTAAACGTTGAGGCCAGTTATCAATAGAAGCACACACTCTTTCCATGGGAAAATGTTTCACTGCCAATCGTACGGATTGTTTTGGACTCCAAATTATCATGGCGTTTAGAGCAAGCCGTACTCTCTAAAACTGACCATAAATCATAATCATAAACCATCACTGAAGTCGGATAGTGCCCACGGTGCACTCTGTCGAGTATTGAGCATAAATATGGTCATTTTGTTTGTTAAAATGTTGCTCAATTGTAAAAAATTTCTCAACCGTAAACAAATTTTTTCTATGACCTCCCTTTGCGTACCGCTTCAGTAGTTGTTTCGATTTTACCACCCTATTCTCTTTTTTATTAATTTTTTTATTCTCTTAATTATCAGTTAAGGAATGGCCAGTATGTCTCTTATAGGCTGTAAGTCCTAAGTCATCTTTTAAAATACGCGACATAAAATATTTTGCTTTCGGAAAGGATTTCTTCGAATTCTTTCCCTTACACTTTGACCACCTTTTTCGTACGAACACTACGTGGACGGCCAGATCTTTTTTTGTCGCAAACAGAGGAGGTCTCATTGCACCTATTAATAGCCCGGTACACAAACATTTTACTAATACCAAGCGTATGGAGAGTTTTAAAAATTGCATTTGGCTCCATACCTACTTTGTGTAATGCAATCAGTGCTTGAGGTACCTAAAAGCACCGTTAGTGGATCGGCAGGATCCGAAATGACGTGTTTGGGGCGACGTCGAGTACTTTCCATTCTGTCCGCAGGATCGGGAATGTAGTTACCGGCGGCCACGATGAGAGGGTTCTCGTGTCGTGCCGCTCTATTGAAGTGGCGAATCGACGCCGATTGCAGATACTTACTGATGGACTCCAAGTCCAGGTCGTCACGGAGGTCGACGTTCCTGACGAACCACGTCACCTTATTTCTAAGGAACAATTTACTTCGCCTGCATATCATCGGGTAGAGGCGTCCTAATATGAAGGCGGCACGGTCGCGTACTGTCTTTATGTAGGGGCGGAATGTTATCCCTCTGTCGAGGGTAACGCCTAAGTATTTAACCTTCGGGCCCATTGTATGGGTTTGTCGTACATAATAATTGGGCGAATGGCGGAGGCGGAGGTGTTGACGCGCCTAGTCGGGAGAGGGATGCTCAACGTGGTGTTCGGAGGGCGACCCCTTTTGAAGAGCACCGCTGTGCTTTTCGTGCGGTTGATGTCGATACGCCACTTCCGGAATCACTGTCCCATGGTGGTAGCTGCGGTCTGAAGTCGCCGATGTAGCAACGACTTCTTTCTACACGAGTAGTAGATAGCCGTGTCATCGGCGAAGAGCGCCAGATGGGTCTCCGGAGACCGGGGTATATCATTGATATACAAACTGAACAGTAGCGGGGAGAGGGCGGAGCCTTTTTTTTTTATTGCCCTTGTAGGCAGATGAGCATACGGCCCACCTGATGGTGAGTGGTTACCGTCGCCCATGGACTTCAGCAATGCCAGGGGCAGAGACAAGCCGCTGCCTACCGCTGCCTACCTTGCGGGACTCTGGCTGTAACGTGACGGGGGCGAGAGCGCGTTCCCTCGACTCGATATCGGAACGAACGGTTCGACAAGTAGCCTCGTATGATGAGCACGAGTCTGTCTGGCACTCCCATGTTATACAGTTTGTATATCAAACCGTTGTGGCAGACTTTGTTGAACACCTTCGCTATATCGAAGAAGAGGGCTATTCAGCCCTAGTAAGATGTGCTCCGTGAGGCGGTGCACTTGATGGACGCACGAGTGTTTGGCGCGGAACCCAAACTGCTCGTCGATTAATATTTTATTGGACGCGACGAAGTCCCAGAGGCGTTTGCAAAGGAGCCGTTCGTATAGCTTGCCTATCGCCGGGAGGAGACTGATGGGGTGGTAACTCGCGGCTTCGTTCTTCGGTTTGCCCGACTTGTGTATGCTGATAATGTCAGCTTCTTTCCGCGCCGTGGGAAAGATGCAGTTCGTCATAGCTGCATTTAAAATTGTGGCCAACATTGTTATCAGTTGGGCTGGTAGCATTTTTAGCGCGCGATTGCGGATGCCGTCGGAGCCGGGAGCTTTCCGTGGTTGCAGGGTAGCGATCGCCTCCATAACTTTGGAAGTGGTAATGGGGGGTAACGCGTCCGAGGGCGGCAGAGAAGCTCTGCGCTCGACCTCCCTGTCGACTAACTCGGTGAAATCTTCAAGTAGGAATTGTTAAACTATATAGTAGACAAGACAACAATTCTATGGGGGAAAAACACTGAAGTATGACCACCTAGTCTTTGGGGAAAAGTTAAAAGTGAAATAAATATCAAATTACAGCTCAAAAACCTTTTGACATTATAATAGGTTGGGGAAAAAGTCTTTTCGCAGTATAGTATGTATGACCTTGTAATAAAATCTCTTTGGCTATACTATTTGTATATGGCTGGTTTTGGTATCATAAAAGTTTAAATTTTAAAGAAGATAATTTCAAATTCAAATTAGGAAAAGGTGTGATTTTTCTTTATTTTTCGTACTGTCAAGATGAGTGAATCTAATGAAGAAATTCGATACATTTTAAAATTTTACTACAAAAAAGGTAAAAAAGCAACGCAAACTGCGAAAAAAATTTGCGATGTTTATGGACCTAGTGCAGTGTCTGTGAGAGTAGCACAAATTTGGATTAAGCGTTTTCAATTTTGGAAGTTTGATATCAATTATGCACGTCGCTCTAGTCGCCCTATTATGGATAAAATTGATACCATTTTTGAAAAAGTGGAGCAAGATCGACATATCACTAGTTACGACGTAGCTGAAGAACTGGGAATTGACCACAAAATAGTTTTGGCGCATTTGAAAAGAACTGGATACCTACACAAAAAAGCTCACCTTGGGTACCTCACGAGTTCACTGAAAGGACCCTAATGGACCGTGTACTCATTTGTGGTTCTTTATTACGACGTAATGAAACCGAACCATTTTTGCCGAAGCTTTTTTTTTTTTTTTATTGCCTTTGTAGGCAGACTGGCATACGGCCCACCTGATGGTGAGTGGTTACCGTCGCCCATGGACTTCAGCAATGCCAGGGGCAGAGCCAAGCCGCTGCCTACCGCTTAATACTCTCCATAAGCCTCGTTTGAAGAAGGACATGTCATAGCGCTCGGGAAACACCGTGGAGGGGAGCTCATTCCATAGCCGGATGGTACGTGGCAAAAAAGATCTCTGGAAACGCACTGTGGATGACCGCAGTGGCTCCAGGTAGTATGGATGAACTCTACTCCGGTGGCGGGCGGTGCGATGGTAAAAACGAGATGCTGGTATCATCTCGAACAATTCCTCAGAGCACTCCCCATGGAACATACGGTACAAAATACAGAGGGAACCGAAGTCCCTCCGCAGACCCAGAGGCTCCAAACGATCTGAGAGAATGGGATTATCGACAATCCGAACGGCCCTCCTCTGTATGATTACTGGTGATGAAAAGTGGATCACGTACGACAAGAACTTGCGAAAAAGGTCGTGGTCAAAGGCCGGTCAGGCTTCACAGACTGGCGAAGCCCGGGTTAACTCGCAACAAGGTGATGCTGTGTGTGTGGTGGGATTGAAAGGGCATTATTCATTATGAGAGGCCAACCACCAAGCAGGACCATCGATTCTGAACTCTACTGCGAACAACTAATGAGACTAAAGCAAGAAGTTGAGAGAAAGCGGCCGGAATTAATCAACAGAAGGGGTGTGGTTTTTCATCATGATAACGCTAGACCTGAAACATCTTTAGCCACTCAGCAAAAATTAAGAGAGCTTGCCTGGGAGGTGTTAATGCATCCGCCGTATAGTCCTGACCTTGCACCTTCAGATTTCCACCTGTTTCGGTCTCTTTAGAATTCTTTAGGCAGTGTCAGGTTAACATCACGAGAAGACTGTCAAAACTAATTGTCGCGGTATTTTGATCAGAAGCCCCAAAATTTCTATAGCAATGGGATCATGTCCCTACCTACAAGATGGCAAAAAGTTATCGAAAAAAAATGATACTTACATACTTTAGTTAAAGCTAAATAAACAATATTAAAACATGTTGTGAATTTTCTTAAAAAATTGTAAGGAACTTTTTCCCCAACTTATTAATTGAAACTTGTAGCAAACCGACCGGTACGTCACTATCGCGGCCGTATGCCCGCTCGCTATACATAGTTAGCATCTATGTCGATCTTTTTAACAGTGTATAATCTATGTTCCGGGGGCTTCCGTTTTGAGTGTGAATAGCGTGCGCCCGCGTCTAAATGTATTTATTGTATAAAATTGAACTCACTATATCTGGCCCCACGTTGGGCGCCAGATATAGTGAGGGGTAGATCTCAGAGGTATTTAAAACTATGGGTTAGTCACCAGTATCGAACTTCGAATTTTAATCTTCCTTTAACACAAACAATTTTCAATTTTATACAATAAATACATTTAGACGCGGGCGCACGCTATTCACACTCAAAACGGAAGCCCCCGGAACATAGATTATACACTGTTAAAAAGATCGACATAGATGCTAACTATGTATAGCGAGCGGGCATACGGCCGCGAGAGTGACGTACCGGTCGGTTTGCTACAAACTACCATTTGCAACGGTGGCACTACCCTAATTGATCCTTTCGCGATAGACACTTTTACCACAGTTTAAAATTGTGCTCCTTAGCTATACCTACCTGCATAATACGTACATTGATGAAATGAAATGGAAGGATTTAATGTCATTAAAATTGAGTACTTTTGGAAAGACAACGTCCAGCAACTTGTTTTTTTTTCCAAGCATGACCATTCTCATAGATGCTAGCCAATCGATACGCCACCATCATTGCACATTGAAACCTGAATATATGATGAACCTTAAAAAATCAATTCACACAGCTTTGGCCATTGCGTTCCCCAAAAATTTCTAGCTATATATAGGCTTGTGTAACTCGTTCCGATACTGCTCCCTTATGGTGGAACGAGCCCGCTTACTTCTGTGTAGTGGTTTCTTTCTACAGTTCAAATAACTCCTGTGTGCTTAGTGCAAATTTTTTTACGTTCTCGATAACGTAAAAGTTAGCTCATATTTGTATGGAATGGGATCGTTTGCCTACTTTTGCCGTTAGGGGCGCTGTTCTAACTGTATAGGTTACCGGAAATGTATGAAATCAAGGAATTGTATACAAATCCTAGGAAATGTGTACAATTCCGATACTATTTAGGAAATGTATAAAATATTGTTTGAAAAACTATTTAATGCATAGATATCCTAGGAAATGTATAAATTTCCTCGGAATTGTATATAATTCCAATATCGTATTAGGAAATGTATAACGTAACTGCTTTCTGTAATAAAACACGTTGTTAATAATATTTTTTTATTATAACACTTATTGAGACAATCGGGTAACAGTCATACCGTAAAATAATAATAATATATTCATATTATCTTACTAATTAAAACTTCTAAAATCAACTATCTATTAACTTTTAACGTATCACAAAATCAACTTATATTTATTCTTATAAAATCAAATTTTCATTTGGCAAATAATCAGTCTGATAATTAAGTAATTATAAATGTCAAAGTATAAAAGTAAATCTTTATATTATAATACTTTGTCAGTCCATATAGCTATTTATTTTTGCAGGGTAAGCTCGAATGGCATTTGGAAGTACTTAATACTTTATTTTTAAAACACAGACATCTTGATGTAGCACAGTTTTTCTTGCAAAGGCACTTCTTAAATCCCTGGCCGGTTCCAGTGGATTGCAAGTTGGCAACTGACCGTAGTGCAAGACTCGTCCCGCTGTCCCCGCGTACCCACCAATATCTTAAATGGTTTATATTTCCGATTGCTATTTAGGAAATGTGTAATGTGTAAGTATAATATAATTTATTTCACACATTTCCGTGCGATTTTAGGAATTACATACATTTCCTAGGAATTGTATACAATGACGGATTACATACATTTCCGTTAACATATACAAAATTATTATAGTTAAAAAACTCGCACTGAGCACACGGCTCCCCGCACTGATTAGGTAGGTCTGAATTTTGTTAGCACCCTAGGAAAATTCAATTTTTGTTAATATCATTTAGAAAAGGTGTCACAATAGGAGAACTTGCAAGGAAATTTGAACCTAATTTGATGTGTAAAACCTAGAGAAAATAAATTATTTTTACAATTAAATTGTACATGAAAAAAAGTGAACTTTATTTGTCACTTTGTTATTTAAACCCCGAAGCTGAATGAAATATGAAGAAATTGAAACGTTAATGGAAAACATTTCATTTTGCGTTCAGCGACTTTCTAATTTTGTCTTAAATGCCACTCCCTTCAAATCGAGATCAAGTCACAACGTGATGCGCGACCACCTCAAAAACGCATATCTGTAACTTTCACAAGTAGGTATGTTTAAATCTACATAGCTACTTGTGATAGTATAAAATGTTAAAAAAAAATAAAAATGGGCGAAATAGGCTTATACAATAACATTTATAGTATAACATATTTAAACTAGATAATATCACTTAAACTCTTAGATTCAGGGTTTAAAAGCTCATCATCAATGTTGTCACAATCGTCATCAGACAATAATTGTTCGTCGCCGTCCTCGAGGGATTCTTCTTCATCAATACTTTCTTGAGAAGCAATTACTTCTCCATGAATATCTTTATTTTTGAGATTTCCCATCCAAAATGCTTCTGAACAGTTATTGGCTGCAAGAGCCGCTTTCACTTGATAGATAAGAGTTTCTAATATTTTTTTTACAAAAGGTACCTTGCTTAATAAAGCTTTATTTTTCTTCAGTCTAGAATGACAACAAAGAGAATGTAGAAACCGAGTAGACTGTTGCAGGATTTTTAAAATTTGCAATACTTCATCTGTTTGATTTTTAAATTCTAGCTTTAAAATTGGGATTCCTTGTAAAGTAAACAGTCTTAAAATTGGCATCGATTTTTTAAAGAACGCTGTTAAACTATTGCTCTTTTGAGTTTTTACAATTTCAGTCATAGATTTTAAAATGTCGGCTATATCTCTCCATAGCACTAAATGTTCTGCATTTGTCATACCTTTATCCAAACGCCTTTTTGCTGCTTCAAAAACGGCAGTTCCCAAGTTTCTAAATATTATTGGAAAATTGACTTTGTTAATGCATTTTAAGCCACGTAACGTATCATTTTTGCTTTCTAGTAACTTTATATCATGTGCTAATTCAAGAGTCATTGTTTTTAGATCAAGAATTTCATTATTTATAAAATAGATCGAAGCCAAGAAGTCAATGTTTTGGTTGAAAGTTAACCCTTTCTCTGGTACTCCATCAAGTGTTTTCCATGATTGCGATAAAAAGTTGTGTGACAATTCTTTAACAATTTGAACAATTTGGAGCATATTCAGATTATTCGAATGAGTTTGGATAGAATTCAACAATTCTATTAGTGAAACTGCTGTTGATAGCTGCAGGCAATATTTTTCGTGACATTTAAACACATTAGCAACATTAAGTAATATATCCTTCAGAGGTGTTTTGTCATTGTTTGAATTAACAACTTTTTTTAAGGAAGTTTTTAATAATGCATTATGATGGTTTTTAAATCCAATCCATCTAAAATGTGTAGTGAGCATTTTATAGATTTGTTCTAAGCCTGTGATATAATTTATAAGTTCTGGTGTATAAATTATTTCGTTATCATTAGATTGATTTTCAATTATATTGTTTTGAAGATATTTTGTAATAGTCTCTAAATGTGCCATTGCTATGGGTAGTATTTCATTTACCTTTTCTGCATATTCTAGAGCTTTTTTAGGATCATATGCAAAACTCTCCTGTTTACACAAGAATGTGTTCTTTTTAATTTTTGATAACATTGTCCCTTGCAAAATGTCATTGCCACATTTTAAAATAAAATTGGTTAATTTTATATTGTAATCCTTGTCAAATGCTTGAGATTTGAGTAACAATAGAATATTTATATTAATTTGTCGGAACGAGATACTATTCAATGTATCTAATCTGCTTTTGACAGATGTAGGTAACTGAGTTGCTTGAGATCTCAGTGTTTCTACAACTATATCAGGACATTTTTTTTGTTTTGAATTTGTTGGTTGGTAATTGGATGATTTTGTAATTTTTCTTGACTTAAAATCACTTGTATACTTCTTGATATTTAATAAGGAGGTTGGAGATTTGTACATCAAATTCTTACATTTTGAAATTATTTCAGTTATGTTCAATTGTAACTCTTCTATGTTTAAAACTCTTTTTAAAGTTTTTGTTTTTAGTGAATCATTACTTTGAATTGCAAAAGCGTTCACAAGCTCTATAAACCAATTAACAGAATAAATTAAGCAGTCTAGTATACTGCTCACTAAAGATTGATCTAGGTCTTCAATGTTGTCAATATCAAATTTTGGCATAATAATTGGACATCCCAGTAAGGCATCTATACTTGATAAATCACCATTATTTTGCTTGAAATGTAAAGACTGTACTAGTTGAAATAAAGGTGATAATATATTCATACTGATTTCTGCATCATGTTGGAGAGTTATACCTGCTATATTTATAGCAATTACTTCATTGTCATCATTCAATCCATACTCCATAATTAATTTTATTCCTGTAATTATTTCATTTTCTATTCGGTCCACAATAAAATTTTGAATCCAATCATTAGTGGCTGCATTAGTTATCCAGGACAAAAAATGTGGGTTTATATAATCTGCCATTGATATTATCTGAGATAATTCATCATAGAAAAAAGCAATCATATCTGAAAACTGTTTTATGCTTTGGCTAATAAGTTCTATTATTTGTGCTGCTTCTTTTAGATTTCCTTCAGGCAAATGACATATTGCATTAGAATTTTTAGTATGCGACTGTTCCTCAAGATTTTCCAAAGTTTGTTCAATCATTAAATATTTTACAGCATGTACACCAGCAAGAATACCCTGAACTTTAATTTTCGGATTAGAGCTACTTAACTCTTTTCTTATAATCATATGCATATCATCTTTAATGAATGAATTTTCTATACCATAAGCTAAACCACATAATAAGTTCATTGTGGCTCTTACTTCTGCTAAATCCATATCATCCATTCTATCCAATAATGATAATATTTGTAGACTTTGGTGTTTTAATAATGACTTATTTATGTTAAATACATAATTTAATGTTGTCAATATACTAGAAACACATTGTTTTGAATTCAAACCATGTTGAAGGAGTTCTGCTATAATTGTTGGATGACAGTCTTCAAGTTCTTTAAACATCAATACATAAATATGTGATGAAAATAATTCCATCTCCATTTCACCATTTGATTTCAAAAATGCCTTTGCTAGGTCTGTTAAATTTTTTAAATATTCTCTTAATATTGGTTTATACCTCTCAAATACTTCATCCACTAAGTCATTTCTTAAAACATCAGATTTCACATGTTTTTTTATTAAACTTTCAACTTGCTTCTGCCTATCTTCAGATGTAGAATATAAAATCAAAAGAATTATGAAGTCTATAGACTTATGTTCAATACTAGTTTTGCATTGAGAAATAACCTTTAACCAAGTATTTGCCACCAGCTTCGAAGCGATCATAGTGCTCCTGATAGCAGCAGCAGTAAGAACTTGACTAGATGCAATATCTTCACTACTCATAGTTAATGTTGACCATCCCAAAGCTTTTCTCAAGCCATCTATTGCTGCCAAGCATCCATTTTCATTCAACCTGCTAGGCATTAATAGAAATTTTACAAAATTAGGGAAGTAATTACACTTTGTCAGACTCTTCAGAATATTAAGGGATTGTTTTTGTAAATGATCTTGCTCTTCATCTGAGAGGTTTAGATATATCAAGCAATCTAATATGGCAGGAATAAGGTCATGATCTTCATTTAATATTCTGCTGATTTCCATTGCTATATTATTATGTTGTTGATCTCCAATTATATCAGGTATTGCTGTAATTATTTTTAATCGAACCATCTTTTCAGACGTTATTTCCAAAAGGTTAATTAAGTTCATAGCCATTTTTTCACTGTCTACTATGTGGTCCAGACTTGAAAAGCATTTTAATATTATTTGTATCCATTGCTCTAAGCTTGATTGAGTTGCTTGATCAGTTGCTTTCTCAAATATATAATCACATAGTTTAGGTTGTAAAATAGGAACATTCAGTAGTATTTTGATGACACTGTCATTACTGGGTTGTTCTTCAGAATTGTCCTTTATTCTGAATACGATATTTGGGAAAAGATAATGTTTGAAAATATCCATATCCTGACATCTTATCTGCAAATTTTCAAATAGTTCTCCAACGTTTCGAGGGTAATCGAAATGACTTTCTAAATTCTTTTTAATGTTTCTTATTATTTGAATTGACTCACGAGAAGCGCAATTTTTTTCTGGGGGGTCTTTCAGCGTAAGTCCACTATCTCTTAAACAAATATAAAGATAGTTGTCCTTGTTTTCTTTTCTTGCCCTTTTGTTTGGACTAACATAACTAACTTGCGATAACTGCGATTTATTTTTTTTGGGACCCATTGTTTTGTTTTGGACGTAAATTTATCAAAACAAATGCCAACAATTTAATTAAAGTAACAAAAAGTAGTATTTTTTAAAGGGATTTTATGACCTGGTAACTAAGACCTTTAGGTCATGCCTTATCCTAATTATGAAAAATGATATTAAGGAGTGATTATCATGAAGATGATTAATTTGAGACATTAAACTGGGTGAATTTAAATGAAACGAGATAAGCGAAGTTGTGTGATTTGTTTTATTTTGTCTAATTAGCGTTTCTTCAGGTTTAAATGTGTAATAACGGTAGTTTATTCACTGTTTAGTATCTGTGAAAGTGCACAAATGTGGTAAAAGATACAAAGCCGCTGAACGTAACTTTTTTTTTTGGAAGGTAACTTCTCAGTATCTTCCAAAAAGTCCATTGAAAAAGTCTCAGTAAATGACCACCATTTTACTGAAATTATACTTCATCCCCTTTCATCTCATCTCATTTCATAATATCATTTTCATATAAAAAAGTTACGTATCATTAAAATTAAAATAAGACGTGACCTAAAGGTCTCAGTTACCACGTCAAAATATTTCTTTAAAAATATATATATATTTCCGAAACAAGTGAATGAAAGAGACGATCCAGAATATTTGAAGACTTATTATTTTAAAATTAGCTTACCAGGTCCACCTAAAAAATAAATAAAAACCTGTAACATTCTCATTTTCTGACAGTATTACAATTATATCAGCTACTTAGTATGAAATCGTGTTGATCAAAGGAAAGTGAAACTGAAGTGTTAATCTAAGCAGAATGTCTTTGAAACATATATATTTGTTAGTTACCTTATTCTTACTCTTATTTAAAGGTAACGTGGTTTTTTTATGCTTAGCATTAATGCATTACTGATAAAAACCGAAAATAAGTTAAACGTCATGTGCTTTTTGAATGACAACATAGAATCATTCATTTTTAGTAAATAAATAAAAGCATCATACAATAGCAAACAATCGAAATAATCATAAAATGACCCTATATTATTAAGATATTGGTGGCGTACCATAACACAAAAAGAATTTTCCAAACTACATTTTGAAAATTTAGCAGAAATCTTGTCAAAGAATTCAAAATTAAAATTTTGCTACAGTTTTATATATCTACCTCATATAAATTAATACCAATCAAGTCGCAGCTTGTAGCTTGTTCTGTTCTGTTTTCTGTTGATAGTACCATGACAGAAACTCTCTTGAATCATTAATAACAACTATAAAAGTATTTTACTTAATAGAATAATGATAGTAAATTCACAAAAACAAAAAAAAAGTTATGCATTAGAATATATCTACTTTATTTTCATAAACTTACAGGTTACAGTTGCGAAAGGTTACATGAACTGATATATTCCTCTATTGAAGGCAGTGCAGCCTGTTTTAGGCGGCTCAATGGCACACATCAAACTGGTTGCTCTAGTAAGTGAAACATTTTGTGAAGGATTAAGTTATCAAACATTACAAATTGCATATTGCAAAAACATTTTGGAAGTTTTTAAATGGAATATCACTTCCAATTTTAAGAATATAATATACAATTCTCATCAAAATAATTTTGAATTCATGCCACATTATTATTATTTCCATCCATTAGAATCTCAAGGCTGGATCCTTACTTTTGTAAAAATCTGATTAATGTGTAGTTTTTTAGTTGGGATCTAGACCGGATGGTCAGATGATGATGATGATGAGATACATTACATACAGTACTACTACAACTACTACAGTACATATTACAGAAAAAATACAGTGAATGCAGCAATAAATTAATGGTTATAGATAATATGATTGCACTTGATTGAATAAATAAATAGAACAAATCAAATATTTGCAGAAATTTCAATTTGAGAAAAATTAATAAAGTCCATAGGGAATATGATTTGTAATGTTTATCTTTCAAATGTGCAATATAATAGCTGCTCCAACCTTCATCCCAAAATCCATGATTGCTTTGGATGCAGCTGTAGGTAATGTTATCAAACTAGATACTTTAAATTTCAACTCTATCTTAAGGTTTAACAGGGTATCCCTAATTTTCATCTAGTAAAAGATAGTTAAATAAATATTCAAAAGATTTCAAATGGTTTTACAATTATTATTTCTTTTCAATTGTTCTGTCTCACCAGAGAAATATGCACTTCAACAATATATTCATATTTACCTGTTTTTACAACATTGCTTGCGGTACTTTTTATATACATACCTTAATATAAATATGCATTTCTGAGTTACTACTTAAGCCTATTTGGATGAAGTCACTGCACAGCTAGCATTTTATAAGTAATTTAAAACAAAAACTTGTCATTATTGCAGCATCAGATAAAGGTGCAGTTGGAGTTGTACATTTTGTTCAAGATCATGATGATGTTTTGTGGCTTGCCACTAATGCATCTGCAGGCCCATATATGGCTGTTGTCAGCACAACTAAATTTGGACTAGTAGAGTTTCTCATAGATCATCCAACAAATATTGCAGGAGTACTTACATATGAAAATGCTTCTGATATGTAAGTAGAAGGAATTTATTTTCATATGTAAAAATGAATATGATATATTAATACAATTACAACTAGAATATATAGAAGAACACCAGCCCATCTTTTGACTGGGGTGTAATAAATGTGGACTAATTTATTGGACAATGGCCAGCAGTATTCTCTAAGCATTAAACCAGTGTATAATATAACCAGTGTATAATACAGTTGTCAATTAACATTTACTGCCTTTGCTGGTAGTAAGGTATATTGAAAGCCCACATGGGTAGGGACTATTACCTTGCTTATTTCTGCTCTGAACTGGTCACACATTTGGGTTTTAAGGAACAACTGTTGATACATTGTGATATTTTGAACAGATTTTCATGTAGTCTTCATTAGCAACCAAATTAATTTGTAGAAGAATATGAGAAGATATATTAGAGAAAGTTATTAATGATAATGATTAAATGATTAAAGGTATTTGGAATGAAATTTTATAGAAATGTTAGATGTTTACACAACACAGAATATTATCAATCAAAAGTGTATACAAAGTTGTGTGTTATATTTTTACGCCCAAATTAAATCATATCGAGGATTATTTGGTATAGAAATATTTTCAATTATGGATTACCTTTCCCATTTGTATAATTAAACTTTCATCCCACTGCTAAGTCTGGGTATCCGTTCAAATGATATAAAGAGTAATCCGTGTGGGAGAAAAGGCGGGGGGATCATATTAATATCGAATTTAACCCTTTGTTATAGCCCCTCATTTTTTACACATGACACAAGATGTCCAAATGAGTTTTCATCAGCAGATGGAAACCAGTGTTCATCTTCAAAGGAGGGTGGTGTTGTGTGGAATGAAAAAGGCACAGGTTTATTAAAGAGAGAAATACCATTTCCAATATTTTTCATACCAGAATCAAGATATGAAGAAATTGAAAAAATCAATCATTGTTTCGGAAGGTAAGTTTTAGGGTTTTTCATAAATCCAAAAAAAGATTTACTTCCGATGAAATACATTTATGTTGTTAGTGTTATGCTTAGAAAAAGTTGAAATATTTGAAGACATAATATCACTATGTTAAATTCCACCATATAGTCATTAAAGTCCTGAAATTTTTACCATTCACCACGGGTGTCCTAGTTTCAAATTCCTGATATTTGTCTACATCTGTTTGTTTGAGATTAGGATTGAAAAACACGTGGCTTACAAACTGGCATAAATTTGATCAGGTCACAACAAGATAAGTCAACAGTGTCCCACAATTCAGACTACAGGCAGATTAAAAAAAAATCAATTCAAATATATTTTATTGTACTGATGTTCAAGGTAAGAAGATGTAAGAAAATATTTCAGTGGTTAATCATTGGATAGTTGCAGGGCATTTGCTGATTTTCATCAGCCATTACATTAGCTCATAAAATAATTAAGAGCGTGAAAAGCTACGTATGCATCTTTGTGTTATAGTACAAATAGTACTGTTGACAGTTACTGATTTTCCAGCCCTGATGAATTATAATATTTATACAATTAAAATTCAGTTAGCCCATCTATGTGATTTGGGTTTTCACCTATCCAATTTAAAATAGTATGTAAAATCCTTTTTTTTTGTTTGTTTTAGATTCAATTACGATAAAAACAACCAAAGGGGTCGGTCGCTATGCTCAATACAGTTGAATTCCTTCATGTTTGCTGCAATAAATACCGAAGTTTGCATGAGAAGGTAAAATTAATATCAATTATAAAATTATTGAATATTTATTAAAATACACATATAATAAAAAAAAATTGCGTCACTACGTTGTGGAGCGTAATTACCGCATACTCCACCATCCTACCTGAGCTGCCGCTAAGTAACTCTGCGTTCCGGTCCGAAGGTCAACAGTCATTGTACAATACAATTGAGACTTCGACCTCGACTGCCGGGGTGGGCGGCGGTATTCACTTTAACATCTCTGGGCTCCAGTTTAACCACCCAACCCATATGTAATAAATAAACTAAAGTTTGGACAGATGCTCATGGTGTCGGTATGTTCCAGGTCAGCTACCTCAACGATAGTGACAACAACGAAAGTGTGCGATCCGCTTGGCGATCAAAACGTTTATTATTCCCTTTTCCCTAGAGTAAGTTCTTTTTTATATACATTGTACAAATGTGTTGTTGTCATGATTTAAAATTTTCTTTAATTTTTAGACGAAAGAATCTAAGAAGCAGTCCATCACGTTGGTGACTGCAAGGATCGATTCAGCTTCTTTATTTGATGGTATATTTTTTCTTGTATATGCAAACTTTATCGCTGTGGTAATGGCTAAATTATGTGCAATACAGTTATTGAAACGACTCGCACACTACCTTCGGTACGGCAATGTCTCAAAAACTCGCAACGCAAGTCAAGACCACCATTTAACAATATATTAAGTTTAATATGTTGTTTTTTTAGATCATTTATTTATTTTTAATGTTTTTAATTAATTAAGCATGCAGGCTATCGCTCTACGTTAATCATATAAAAATTTGATACATACTAATTTAATTAAAATTAAATAATATATGTATTTATAGAGTACCAGTCTCGAAGTTGTTTCCGTTTAATGCTGCACAGATAGGCTTTTGAGAGCTATAAACATTTATTGGCCTAGATAGACGAATTTATCAAAGCCCCCCATAGACATCAAACTGCAATCCCGCCACTCACTTTAAGGTGTGATGTCAAATTGTATTGTGACTTTATTGCTTACCTGTGGTAACCGCGAGGGGTTATTATACCAGCTTCACCAAGCGTGTAGTTGAGCTCACGGGGCTTAGCCTTGTGAATTTGCTAAGACTAGCCCTAGTAAGGGCAGTGCTTCGTTGAATCTACCACCGGATCTGAATCGCGACCCACTGAGAATATCCGGTGAGAAACTCGGTGGGCTGTGTCTATGCGTTAATTTACTCGCCGTACGGCAACCGGCGCTTGGAATGCCTAAAAGCACCGATAGTGGGAGGATCCGAAATTACTTAATACTGTTGGCAGAAAAAACAGGCAGTTTTATCTTATTGCGAGATGTTATTTCTTCACAGTAGAAGTCGTTTTTTAGTGATAAACCTCAAGCTAACCTTTGATTTCGTAGGGGTGTCTCCGGGTGCTGCTAGTTCTGTCGTCGGCCTAGTCACGCTGATATCAGCAGCCGCGGCATTAGCTCAGCTGATTCCAGTTTCTAAATCGAATCTATACGGTGAGTTAACATTCGTATATTTTTAAACTATACCATTACACAGTATCAGGAATACTATTAATAATGTAGGTTTTTATGTATCGTAAAAAACAAAAAGTGTTATTATCGGAAATGACGCAGCCGTCAACAGTTTAATGCCTGAATGTGAATGTCAATATCTCAATACTCAATATACTTAGGTTTTATGTGTTGTACGAAGTTTTATTTTAGTGGTAGTAGTGCTTCTTGTGATTTCGCACGGGATGGTACTACCACCTTGCATTTTCTCTCTAAATTGAGACTTAAACCTCATGTGGGTTTTGGTATCCACATATCAATGTCAATGAGTTCCAGTAACCACTCAACATCGGGTGGGCTGTGAGCTCTTCCGGCCATCTAACCATTAGAAAATACATTATACAGAATGACCAAATAACAATCAGGTACTAAGCAGAGCGAGATAAATGCCGGTTTGAAACGTTAATACATGTTTCGTAAATTCGTAATTTAAAACTTCCTTAGATTCTAGGGTTCATACGAGGTCAATGACCTCGCGAGTTAACTGTTTTTTTTTCTTCTGAAATAAATAAACGAGCAAAACAAAACAGGAAATATTTTTTTGAACCCTACTTCATTTGTGAGGACACCTCCAACACACATTTTACTAATAATGTAATTAACTGAAATGCTAGAATTGATTTTTTTTTTTTATTATTTAATCAGATACGAATATATTATGGACGTTATTCAACGGGGAAGCATTTGATTATATTGGTTCACAGCGAGTTGCCTACGACATAAAGCGCGGGGTGTGGCCGCCGAATGCACCGCTGGCACCGACCGATGTAAAACTACACGTTGAAATTGGCCAGATCGGTGGATCCTTATCTGATTATGTGAACGAAAATATATGGCCTTTGAACGCTTTTGTACCTACCCTCGCGCCATCGACAATAAATGACGGTGAAAATGACGTAAGTCGCCTCTCTTAATTTCATTAATGCGATGTTTAATCTTACTTATCATAGTTAATACGGAAATTTAATAGTTTTAAACTCTAGCGGCTTTATACATTATAAAAAATGTCTACCCGTGGTCACGGCCGCATTAAATAATGGTGTTTATAATGACAAATTAAACAGTGCCATTTATGCTATTATTACGCTATTACCAAATATTATAATATGAAATATGCTCATTGTTGAAACATTGTATACACTACACAATATCGTACACATACATAGATATATTATCGAACTTATATGTTGGCAAATATAAGAACATTAATTCGTTATTTAATCATAAATGACAATAATTGAAATTGTTTTCACACGAGATTTAAATTAAAAATAGGCGTGTATGTGTGTGTATTTTTGCAGATACAAATCTTCCTGAAACAATTGTCGAATGCTTACAACATGACAATACCCGGAATCTTTAATGGCTCTCTGCCACCGTCATCTATACATTCATTCAGAAGAATATTATCCAATGTGACAGAAACCGGTGAAATGCTTGAAATGTTATTAGTTGATCACAAAGAGACCTTCACGAATGTTTTCTACAACTCTGCTTTGGACGACAGTGACAAAATCGCTTATGTCTATAAAAACATCAGTATGATCAACAATGTTACATGTAAGAAAACCTATATATTTTTTAAATTAAAACCTATATATAAAATGTATGTTTTTTTAATCAAAATGTTTTAATGACTACAAATGTAGTATGTTGTAATAATGATTTTCTTGTTCCTAGTTATATCCACAGCTGAGCTCATAGCAGATGGTTTGATGAAAGAAACTGACACTCAAGTAAAGATATCTCGGTTGGCGACGGCTTTAGCACATGCACTATATCAAAGAGTTGTCGGTGAGGTGTACACTGGTAATATTACAGTGTCCGCACATTTGGTGAGTTTGCCTTTCTTTAAGCCTTAGCTGTTTTACTGTAGATCCCTTTTTAGAGAGATATGTAGACTTCTCATAAAAAAGTTTATTATCATATAACAATCCACTTTATTAAATTTATTGCTGTGACTTTATCAACTCTAGTATACCGGTTTTATATCTTTGTTTTTGATTCCATAGATTCCATTAGTTAATTTACTCATAGATTAGTATTAAGAATGCTATCGAAGGTAACTAACTGTTTAGGTTGAACACAGATTATTAAAAAAATAGACAGATAATACAAAATGGTTAATGTTCCATATAATATGTCAGTTAGATATAAACATTGACTTCAAATTACCATTTTTTTTTCATATTTTTGCAGATCTGACTTAGCAAATTGATCCGTTAGATTTTAATAAAGCCTTATTGTGTTTAAAAGCTAATGATCATACATTATTTGTCAACGACAAACAGGTAGATGAAATGCTGTACTGTTTCCTGAAGAACGAGACGTGCAAGTTGTTATCGGCTGCGGAGTTTGGCGGCAACGAGGGGCCGCGGGAGGGTGCGGGGCCGGCGCCGCTGTACGTGGGCGTGACCTCCTGGAACACGGTGGCGCCCGTGTTCGCCGGACACCTGCTGGCCTTGCTCACCGGCACGCAACTCTCGCTCAACAAATCACAGTGCGAAACGAAACCAGAATCGGTTAGTGAACCTTGCTTTGCATTTATTTTCGTCAGGCCCAGCCAAAAGAACTTCCGTTGTTTTTTATTTATTTAGAAATTGAGGTCACCCTAGTTAGAGTATTGTTACGCGCTGGGGTTTGGAATAAATAAAATTCTACCGAAGTATAAATTACAACTGTATTAGCACTTAGAACACTTTAAAATTCTTAATTCACTTCTTCCGCTTCGCTTCATGTGATTCGCTGTTTCGCTTCGAGTAGATCCAATTACTAACTGACTGCGTGCCATCAATGCAACGCTTTTATAGTCAATACGACATCCTTAGATTTATCGAGTACATTCTGGGCAAGTCGAGTAGCTTCGATATGTGTTTCGGCTAATAGATGGCGGTGTACTTCTTGATTTTACTAGTGCCTTCGATATTCCTTCGGTTATTCGGCGATAGATGGCGTTACTCTTGCCGGCGTAACAGTATTGTTGGAATTTATACCAATAAGGAAGAAACAGAACTTCTAAGCCATGGTCATGACATTATTTTCGTGTTTACATTTCTTTTTTAGGGATATACAAGGCTCTGGTTAAAAGGATGGAATCACAGTGGCGTTTGCATCGAGACCACAATGAACTTTAGTCAAGCACTCAGTCCAGCTTTTATAATATCAGGTAAATGAGTTTTTTTAGTAGTAATATTTATTAACTATTAAAGACGAAATGTAGCCATTTTGTCAACGTTGACGTTGGGTAAGCAACTAAATTAATAACTCTGTGTGATGGCTTAATGTTTTGAAATATCTCCCAAAAACCGGAATCTAAAATGGTTTTTTAAAATTGCAGATTATGATTTTAAATCGGGTACGTATTCTACGTGGACCGAGTCAGTTTGGCAAACAATGTGGGCCCGAGTGTTCGTGTCGGCGAGCGGCGGCAGCGCGCGCGTGGCGGCCGCTACCGGTGCCGTGTCAACCCTTATTGCGGCCCTGCTCACGTTTTGGCTACGCAGACACTCATCACTCATATTTGTCGATCCGCCGTCAGCAACCATCGTTGTTGACGATGCTGCTTCCGGGTGGGTAACTATTACGAAATATTATTTTAGTAAATTAGACATTGTATTGTCTTATTGATATTAAATATTGCACATTTTTACTGAACATATCAGTGAAAATTAAAAATATATCTGTTAATAATTAGTAACTATCATCTATCTTTTCTTTCTTTATAAATATAGACGGACGGACAAACAAGACGAGTAGACATATCAATAAGTTGTTTCCGGGGCTCATAGAAATACAGTAGTCTTTGTCCCCATATCTTAAGTTCGGTGACGGCAATCAATTAGTAACATTGTCCAAGTTAAACGTTTACCAAAGACCGCAGACATCACAAGCCACCGCCATATATTTTCGAGCACATCTGTGACATCGTTACATAAAAATTATATTTTTTGTTAAAAAAAAAATTCCATGAAATATAAATGATTATGGTTTGCTTATAAATTAATTATCTAAACTAAAAATCTAAATTAACATTATCTATAAATAACAACAAATTAATATAACACTTGTATTGCTTTTTCTTTTTTTCAGAATTTTACGTTCTGTGAACTGTTAGAGAGTGTGACAGCAGTCAAGAAATATTATTTGGCTGTGATTTATTTCACAACATTTGCCACATTCCATCCGCTTAATTTAATAAATGGAAAACAAAAGGAGAAACCCAATTTTGGGCCTAAGCGTTACACGAATGGGATATGTACCAAAAAATTCGTCTATTTTGCTTGATTAACCTATTGAAATCTTAGCTTCATTGACAATGGCCAAGTGTAGAAAATTAGTTGAATTAAATTTTTTATTTTAAACAATATTTGTAAACATCTGCAACACTTATTTCAATATACGTAACTAGTTCCACAAACGTGCGGATTAGAATTAGAGCATCCATAAAATAGGATCGATTTAGTGGAAATCGAGTGTAAAAAATAATTAATACTCTTTTGCTTTAGGATAAATGACTGTTTTTACAGGTATTTTAATCAATGTAAATAGAGTATGGCCATCGAATCGTGACACAACTACTTACAATGGTGGCAGTTCAAAATATCTACAACTGACAACATTAAATATAGCATGAAAGGGTAGTTTTGCATTTTTATATTAATGTGACTATGCTATAGAAAAATACAAATGTCAATCAAATCGTGTTATGTTATCTTTAATATTGCCAACTGAAGATATTTTGGATTGCCGTTATTTAGTTGTGCCATGATTCGCTGGCCAGACTGTAAACTTAATTTCATTGAATAACGTAACGTAAAGCACCAAAATCTACTAACAAAAATCATTAAAAGAAATAAATAGCTGTGCCATTTAGTTATGACACGAAGTCATGTCGGCAACTGCGGCAATTCAAAATATTTTCAACTGGCAATCTTAAATATAGCATGAAAAAGTCGATTTGGTACTTTGAGTTTTTCTATGGTGTAGTTATATTAATAATTTTACTGGTGGTAGGATCTCTTGTGAGTCCGCACCTCCCGCCCGCCTATTTTTTCCGTAAAGCAGTAACGCGTTTCGGTTTGAAGGGCGGGGCAGCCGTTGTAACTATACTGAGATCTTAGAACTTATATCTCAAGGTGGGTGGCGCATTTACGTCGTAGATGTCTATGGACTCCAGTAACCACTTAACTTCAGGTGGGCTGTGAGCTCGTCGATGGGTATCTAAGCAATAAAAAATAAAAATAAAAAAGGCATAAAATAAAATGAAATGAAATGTGATGAGATAATATGGGAGCACGTAATGATTTATATTTTATATAAAAAAGTTATCATATAAATATAGTTTTTCATATAAAAAAGTTTTCATTAAAATTAAAATAAGACTGACCTAAAGGTCTTAGTTACCAGGTCATAAAATCCCTTAAAAAATTTCGTGCGCAGCGCGTATCGCATTACGTTGTTTTTAATTTTTTGCTTTCGTTCGTTTTCGTCAACAACCTAACACGCGATTTCTCGTAACAGTTTCCATTTTTATTTTAAAGCAACCTGTTGCTGCAACAGGTTTCGTAAAAAATTACTCATCTTTAGTAGGAAACAGCCTCAAAAATATCTCGAACAATAAACATAACCTAAAATGTAAACATTGTCTGATTTTACCAATTTGGCCATTGCTGGGAGACCTGAAAATTGGGCTCATGAAACCTTCTTAGGTATTGTAACTTATGCCCAAATTCTAGCAGTGTAACGCCAGGCCCAAGTTTGTATGGATTTCGGGTTTGTCCTTTATTACAATAACTTATGACTTTATAAGTACAGGTAATGAAATCTAGATATAGTATTTAAATTGAAATATAAATAATAAAACCTTTTATTTTCTTTTCTTTTCATTAATATTAATTTTCCCTTTCACTAACATGACCACCAAGGAGGTTTTCCAAGATTAACGCAAATCTACTTTAGTAAGATGAAGTAAATCCTTATCCCTATTATATTGGACGGCATATTTAGCACAACATCGACATGATTAATCTCGTGTATAGTTGTCCGTGCAGTTGGGCCATAAATAATCGCAGCGGTGAAGCAAGTATTTCGTTCTCTCTTCCACTCACGGGCCTTATTGACGAGCATAGTGATGCGCATTATTGTTGTCGATAAGCGTTATCGATACTGTATTTAGTTCACTCATCTAACCCTTACACCACATATCGCCGCAGTGAGTTAACAAAAACAGCAGAAATTAACACTTTGTAACTTGTCGAGATCTATTTTCATTTCATAGAAAAAGTTTAAAACATTGTTAATAACAATACGTGCTTGTGCTGGTATATTTTTGCCAACAAACAAAGTGTTATTTTGAATAAATTCTACCGTTTTGCTACAAAACAAAGGAGTATGTAGCCATTGTGTCACTAAAGAAATTCAGAGAGCGAATGCACAAAAACACATTTCTCTTCGACATATGTACTATAATTTGCAGGTAGGTACATCAAATGACTCATAACAATGTCTCACCACCCCTATGGCCAAAAAAAGGAAATGCTAAAATAAATTTTTCAAAAAAAACCTCTGCGTACAATTTGGGCATCTATGTCTTCCTAAAAACAAGAAGATACAATAATATTGTTATAAACAGAATGGGAAAATTTTTGAAACAAAATATCCTGTTTTGGTGTATACATTGATTTAAAGGGAAAAAAAAACAAATTAATGTCTATGGTTGTAGCAGTTCTAGAAAGATGCTAATACAAAAAAATTCGGGTTTCATGAACTAATTCAGAAAATCTAGTATAAAGGCATGTGTACAAGATATATGTAAAATCAAGCATCTTTGATCACAGAGCTCTGTCGCTAAATGTAAATGACGTTATAATTGGCTCCTCAAATAAAATTGCTTTGACTCTGTGAAACTTCTGAGATTGACTCTACCGATCAGAGCGCTCATGTCCATCAGAATTCATTGGACGATTAATTTAACAGTACATTGTGTGTACCTACCATTTGGGGAAATTTTACTACAGCGAGGTTTTATTTATTTGATCTATACCCATTGACATTGACGGAACGATGACAGTATGACAGTTTTCTACTTTTTTCAACATGACTTCGCTTACACTTATAAACCGGGCAACTTGCATATTTAACACATTAATAAAATTGCCGGCAACGAAACAGCTTGTACCATTTTTTCCTGCTTATCATCAACATTATTCAGTGAGTTCCAAACAAGTTTCTGCAAAAATGGCAACGGAAAAAACATTGCCTGAAATTTTTAAATACGTAGATCAGAATAAAGATTCTTATAAGCAATTATTAAAAGAAGCAGTAGCCATTCCATCCGTTTCATGTGATGTGAAATATCGTGCGGATTGCATCCGTATGGTTCACTGGATGCAAGACAAATTGAAGGAAGTCGGAGCCACTACAGAGTTAAGGGATGTTGGCTTTCAAACAATAGATGGCAAAGACGTTCAACTGCCGCCAGTTTTAGTAGGCGTATTGGGTAATGTAAGTATCGATACTAAAACTAGTTTGTGAGAAATAATTGGTAGTACGATTGTGTTTGTGATGTATTATGATTGTGCTCAGCATACCATACCACTCTCTCTTTTTTACTTTTGAGATCGTATATATATATTTTTAATATCTTTGTTGGTAGACGATATAGTTCACCAGATGTTAAGCATTTCCTGTGGTATCATGACTGTTAGTAATTCCAGGTTGAAATAATATGACTAGTTTATAGCGTTAGTAACTTAATTTTTACTTTTAATATCATCTACCATTGAATCTTGACTACTGTCTATATCATTAATTGTATAAAAAGGTTTTTTCTGCTCACAGTACCATATAAGAAAGGTGGTGGCAATCCTCCATAAATTATATTTGACACTAAAACTTTATTAGTTCTATATTAAATTTCATAATAGCAATATTCGACCAATTGTTTTCTCTTGAATTGAATATTTGTGGTTTTTTTCCTATTGTGCTATTGTGATCATTTGAATATTTTGAACAGTTTTTATTTAATAAATAGATGGTAAGAGTTGCTAATTCTTATTTTCTGTGCAAATTATTGCATATTATAAATTGTAGAATGAAAATCTCAAGTTTATAAAAATTACTAATTCCCTGATTTTGGCTTGGCTTGAATGGTATTAGTCTGCTAGGTCCACCAGTGAGCCGCGTGGGGCTTCACATGTTAAGTTCAAATTAGAAGAATAAAAAAGCACTCCCTAAACAGCCTGCAGTCCTTAAATTATATTTTAATGATGTTTCACCATTTCAATTGTACTAAACGCATTATTGAAGTCTTCGTGGCCTAAAGGCTTCAAAGATAAGGTGCAATCGTATTAAGCTATGCATTAATGTTTGAATCCTACAGGCAGCTACCAATTTTCCTAATGAAATACATACTGAACAATTATTATTGTTTATTGATAGGCTTCCACGGTGAAGAAATAACATCATGTAGTAAAAATCAAACCTGCAAAATTATAATTTGCGTAAATACTGGTAGTAGGACATCTTGAGTCTGGTGGTAGGTACCACCATCCTGCCTATTTATACCGTGAAGCAGTAATGCGTTTTGGTTTGAAGGGTAGGGCAGCCATTGTACTGTTAAACAGAGACTTGGATCTTATGTCTCGAGGTAGGTGGCTAAGGGCTCCCGTAACCACTTAATACCAGGTGGGCCATGAGCTTGTCCACCCCTTTAGACATTTTTTTTTTTAAATAATCATCTGATAAAATAATTTCCTTTTGATAGAGATGTTTACCAGTAATTTAGTGTACATGAGTACTCATAAAAGATATAAATATAAGTGTAATTTATAAAGATTAAAGTGACAATGATAAGCCAATATTCAAGTTTAAAATTATCTCCACTTAATACTGGATTAAATTCAAAGCAGTACTTGTTACTATCTGCTTAAAACGGCTTAAAATGTGAATGACAATCGATCAAAATAATATTAATTTAAATAAATGTACAAACCAGTCTGTTCTTACTACTTTTTTACCTCCTAATACATGCTCATGATCTCTAATTTAGTGATTTTATTTGGTACATTTATTTTATAAAGAAAATTTATTTTATTAATATATTATGTAATAGTAAGTAATGTAGTAAATCTATAATTATTGCAACAATGGTTAAAAAACTTATGTGTAATTCTGAGTCTACCGATAGTGTGCCGTGAGGAGTTCTTTACCTACACAGTATTTCTAAAGACTTGTTGAAATGAGCTCTAAAAGCAGGTCTTAGTGGTAGGTAATGGCTTGCTGTTGATGATCAACACTTATCGTTAGCTGGGCTGTATGCTTGTCTGCCAACAAAGGCAATAAAAAAACCTGTGGTCACTGTTCATTGTCTCCTTATCTATTTATATTTTAATTTGTTGTAACACAAATATGTTGCAATATAAATGTGGTTAAATGGGTAAAAAGAAATATTTGATATCAGAATCAGAAGAATATAATAATATAAGAACCTTATTTTTTTTTTGTTTGTTTAAAGGATCCAAAAAAAAATACAGTTTGTATCTATGGTCATTTGGATGTACAACCTGCTTTGAAATCTGATGGATGGGAGACTGAACCTTTTGAACTAGTTGAGCGCAATGAAAAATTATATGGACGAGGTTCTACTGATGATAAAGGTCCTGTACTTGGTTGGCTGCACACCATCAATGCCTATAAGGGCACTGGTGCTGAGGTAATCGCTTAAAAAAAAAAAATTACTGCTTATAATGTTTTTAAAGAAATTTATTTTTTGTAATTAACCATTAAATCAATTTGCAACAAATTTTACAGCTGCCTGTCAATTTGAAGTTCATTTTCGAATGTATGGAGGAATCTGGTTCCGAAGGGCTTGACAGCTTATTAATGGACAAATTGAAACCTGAGGGATTCTTTGATAGTGTCGACTATGTATGTATATCCGATAACTATTGGTTGGGAACCACGAAGCCATGTATCACTTATGGTTTACGCGGAATCAGCTACTATTTCCTAGAAGTGGAATGTGCAAAAATGGATCTTCACAGTGGAGTCTATGGTGGCACAGTTCATGAAGGTAACATCAGAATATCAGAAATTTACATGAAATGAAGAGTACATAAAATTGATAATTTTTCCGATTGTGCAATAATTATTGATAAGAGTTCATTCCTAATCTTTTTGTGTATGTGGTTGTTGACTGATATCACAATATTATCATTTAATTATTTGCTTTTAGTATCGTTTACATTACATTCATTGTGTAGTTTGCTTTTTAAATGAAAGAATAAATGTTCCATGAATGCCTTCTTTTGATAACGTAAATGAAGATTGTGTTAGTAAAATATTTTTTTGTATTTCTTTACAATGTATGCTGTTTACTACTTTCATGAGCAATGGATATATTATATTTTATTATTTAATAATGAACTTAGGCACATGTGTTGGGTAACAAATCAGTTCATTGTGTGTCTATACAACCCTCCTTTTATTAAAAAGAGAACAAGTACCCTCATTAATACACTACAGAATAACTTGCAAATAGCACGTTCATAAATTGAAGTCGTCGTGGCCTAAAGGATAAGACGTCCGGTGCATTTTTAACTAGCGATGCAACGGTGTTCGAATCTCGCAGGCAATGTTTACGATTGACTTCCACGGTGAAGGAATAACATCGTGTAATAAAAATCAAACCAGCAAAAATATAATTTGCGTAATTACTGTTGGTAGGAGCTCATGTGAGTTCGCACGGGTAGGTACCACCACCCTGCCTGTTTCAGTCGTGAAGCAGTAATCGTTTCGGTTTGAAGGGCGGGGCAGCCGTTGTAGCTATACTGAGTCCTTAGAACTACGTCACAGATGTCTATGGGCTCCAGTAACCACTTAACAGCAGGTGGGCTGTGAGCTCGTCCACCCATCTAAGTAATAAAAATCATAATTAAAAAACATAAATCAAAATGTTTTCTTGAGCTCTCAATAGATCACAATGGTTGGTAGCCAGCTTGAATAGGTACAGATAAGAAGTAGTTCTGACAGTTTCAAAACATATTTTAGAAATGGCGCTGTTTGTCGGTATGCAGAACTTGGTTATCATGTGAATTTGATTACAATAAAAGTACAGAAAATGAACTGTAATAATTTTAACTTTTTTTGGCCCATAATGATAAACCCTGACCTTCACTAATAAAAAAAGATATGTTATTTTCGAGACTACATTTAAGTTTATTTTTCAGCCATGTCTGATTTAATCTACTTGATGAATACACTCGTGGACAAAGATGGGAAGATATTGGTGACTGACATATATAAATCGGTAGCTCCACTCACTGAAACCGAAACCAAGCTGTACACGACTATCGACTTTGATCCGGAAGCATACAGGTATTATTATTTATTGTGATGTTATGCACAACCAAAAGTCTTTGGCATTTCCTGTGACATAACACAAGACACGCAAATACCTGGTCCTTAAGAATTGTAATTAGTTGCATAAAAATTTCAGAAAGACAATTGGAGCATACAAACTTGCGCACAATGGCGTAAAAGAACAGTTGCTGATGCATCGTTGGAGATACCCCAGCCTATCTCTACACGGGATTGAAGGTAATTTTACCATAATAACAATATCATACATATCTTAACACATATAATTCATATAAGTGACGCGTTCGTGGTCGTGTTGGTAAGACTTATTCACATCATCTGGGATCCTCCCGATCCACTAACAGTGCTTTTAGGTACCCCAAGCACCGGTCATCGTTCTCGTCGAACCCGTCGCTTGCGACGAAGGGCTCGGCGAGTAAATTAACTCACAGACACAGCTCACTGAGTTTCTCGCCGGATTTTATCAGTGGGTCACAAAACAGCGCAATAGGCTGTCTACTGAATCAATCACTGGTCTATTACATGCAAAACGACTAATACAGCTAATTGTTATGATTTTGATTTGATTATAAATTAATTCGAAGATGACCGCGGCTATGGCCAAAGAATATTGGTATAAAAAATAATTATACTTAAGTATGATTGCTATAAATTAGTCTGTAAGTTTCTTTTTTCAAGAAATTAACGAATTTTATTGAATATTGTACTTTTTTGTCAAATACCTATTTTGGGTCCAAATATACCGATTTTAGCTGCCCACTCTACCGATTTCGCTCTATGACGTTCGAGATCACTGCAACCGACTGACATTCCAAGCGTCACCTGAATTTGTTTTATATTGCACGAAAAGCAAAAAAAACTTTTCTATTGTCCTATTTCGATTTTAATGTCTGTAATCATCAGCACTCCTAGGTGTTGTCTTCTTTGCGAATGGTAACCTTACACTAAACCATACGAGGTTTAATTCGGACGAACAAGCGCGCGTCGTGCATCTGTATACTGAACGAGAAATGAACACCCTGTAAAGTAATGTGAATCATAGCTTGGTTTAAACTTAGATTTTTCTGTGGTATGTACTAATTTTAAAGCGTTCATGATTATTAGGTTAGAATTGTACAATTTCAATAAATAATATTAAAGAATAAATAAGCGAATATCTTAATTCCCGAAATTTCGAATATTATAATAATTCATCCCAATGTCCAGTAGATATGTGTCGTTCGCGAACGAACGAGTCAAACGACCCGGGTCTCAAATTCCGCGCGAACGATAGGGTCACTTAAACGAATCGATTTAGTGAACGACTCATATTTTTTGCCTACGAATCAGAAGAAAAGAACCATACGAGTACGACGGTCATTCGGGTAATTTCGGGTTGCCGCGTCTCGCCCCGCGCCCGTCTCGCTTAGTCTTTCATTCGACTGAACGGGTCGTACGAACCGGATCATTTTGTCAACAGGTCAGTACTGATCTGAATCTCTAAAATTGAACGAACGACACATATCTAATATCCAGTACGATTTGACTTGTTAGAAATACGTGCGCAATAATTTTCAAATTCTATAGTACACTGTGCACCAAGCGAGAAAAGTTGGTTTGATACGTGTTTGCTTTTCCCGCGGTGCACATACTATTTTTTCTCTAACCAGGCCGAAATTTCATGGAGTACCGAGCCGGGGTCCAGGGGCTAAGCCCTGGCGGGGGTAGGGGGGGGAGCTAAAACTTACTCATAAAAAAAACTTTTTAAATTTACTACTGCTAATTAAATAAGAACTGTCTGATGAACTTATGTTTGTTTAATACTTCACTATTAAATTTTATTGCCTTTTGTTGATTTCACTTTTACACTAAACACAATATTGCAAATTACCCGAGCATAACAATGGCTTAGAATTTTAGGTGCGTGAGAGCAGACGTAGACACTAATGCGCATGCGCGCTTGTACCCAGGGAGAAAAAGTTACACTTTCTTCCCTGTACAGCGGGACGAAAACCGAACTTACGGCGTCGGTAGGAGAAAAAATATATAATTCAAATTCAAATTCAAAATCATTTATTTCAACTTGGATGTCATCAAAAACACACTTGTTGAATGTCAAAATGTAAAAGAAAATGTTAACTCTACCACCGGTTCCAAAAAAAGCCACAGTCCTGAGAAGAACCGGCGAAACAAACTCAGCGGGCTTTCTTTTTTTTTTTAAATAAGAAAACATATTTACATTATACGAAAAAACAAGAAAAAAAAATACAATTCAAATAAATAATAATAATAATGAAAAATGAAATGGCCAGGAGCGAACGCCTCATTCCCACGTAGTGCCATCTAGTAAAAAATCCTTAACTTTATAATATGCCTTGTTGCACAAACGTTCCTTGACAGTTTTCTTAAATCTATGAACAGGTAGTAGTTGAACGTTTTGTGGGATCTTGTTGAAAAGTTGTACACCCAGCCCCCTGAAAGAGTTGCTTATTTTCTTAATTCGAGCCGCCGGAAACGCAAGCCTATGTTTGTTCCTAGTGTTCACATTATGCAAATCGCAGACTCTGGGGAATTCTACAATGTTTTTACGCACGTACAATAAATTTTAAAATTATGTAAAAGATTATTTTAAGGCCATTTTATAAGGTTTTTTGGTTTCACCCACCTTGAGAGCTAAGGTCAAATTGAACTATAGAATAGCTGTGTAACCCTTCAAACTCGCGGAGACTGGACTTGTTGTTAACGTGTATTGTATGAATGTAAAATGTTTGTGGTAATATTTTAGGTGCCGCGTTCCAGCCTGGAGCAAAAACGGTGGTTCCTGGAAAAGTGATTGGAAAATTTTCAGTCAGGCTTGTTCCGAATCAAGAGCCGGAGGAAGTTGAGAAATTAGTCTTTGATTACATTAACAAGAAGGTAAACATTAAAAAAAACGATTATAAAATATTATATTTGTTTTTAAATTAAAATTTTCCATTACAGTCCTTCCCAAAGTAGGATTACCTGTATGTTTGATTAGTTTTCCACATATTGTTTGTTTTTGGTACTGCTAAGAAAAATCCGTCATTGAAATACCAAGTTTCAAGTTAACGAGCCAAACAATGTTCTTACGCACAGATCATGAACATTTTTTATTTAATTATTTTCTTACATAATATATTTAGTCACATCGAACAGGAATTTATGCCTATTTCTGCCGTGAAGCAGTGCGTTTCGGTTTGAAGGGCGGAGCAGCCGTTGTAACCTAACTATACTTGAGACCTTAGAACTTATATCTCAAGGTGTTAGCGCATTTACGTCGTAGATGTCTATGGGCCCCAGTAACCACTTAACACCAGGTGGGCTGTGAGCTCGTCCACCCATCTGAGCATTAAAAAAATAACTAGTCTCACAGAATTTGATATTGACATCAGAACGACACTAAAACGTGTTAGCTCGAATTAGTTCAGTATTAAAAGTGCAAAGAACAGTTAAAAAATATTGCAATAATTGTTACGTTACAATACTCGTTGTAATTTTTTTTTATTTTATTATCTAATATTTAAAAAAAAAGACATGCCTGCTGAGTTTCTTGCCAGTTCTTATCAGGACGGAGGCTAGTTTTTGTGAAATGGCAGTAGTTCTTTTTGACGTTCAACAAGTATGTACTTTCATTTATGTTGAATAATTTTTTTTTGATTTGATTTTAATTCCCAATTTTTTTTAAATCAAACGCTTCATTTTAGTCTCATGTAGATATAGGCAGGTGTGGGGCATGAACATATAGTAATAATGCTTGTGTGCGATGCTGACAGTGGGCGGAGCGCGGGTCCCCGAACAAGATGAGCATCACGGCACAGAGCGGCCGCGCCTGGACCGAGAACCCGGACCATCCGCACTACCAGGCCGCCGCCCGCGCCACTAAGCTGATATATCAGGTCGCTATTGTTTCTTATTGTTTTGTCAGCTTAAGATATTTTATGAAGTCTTCTTCTTCTTCTTTTTTTTTTGACTCCGGCACGGTTTGTTCATTAGCCAGTGTCAAGTAATAAGATTTTTATAATTCGGCGTTTTAAGTATTTACAGTTTATGAATAATAAAAAACGAAGGAAACTAATCGCGACATAACATAAATTATTAAAAACGAATTAAATTTACAAATGAGATCATATATCATGAAATATAATCTCAGTAAAATAGTGGTCATTTACTGAGACTTTTTAGTGGACTTTTTGGAGGATCCTGAGAAGATACGTCCAGCGGTTTTGTACGCATTTAAACCTGAAGAAACACTAAACAGACAAAATAAACTTCGCACCTCGTGTTCCCGCCAAAAAGACTTATGAAGTAATCTATGCCACCTTAACCCATAGACACAACCCACAGAGTTTCTCGCCGGATCTTTTCAGTGGGTCGCGTTTCAGAGGCGGAGTAGATTTGCGAAGCACTGCTCTTGCTAGAGCCAGTGTTAGCAACACCTCTGGTTTGAGCCCCGAGAGCTCACCTACACGTTAATGCTGATATACCCTCTCAAGGCTATTAGCATAGGTAGGAAAAAAATGCCTTAGATGATATGTCATATAATCAGGCAAGTGCTACGGTGTCATCCATTTATACCGCAAAGCAATATTTTAATTCAAATGGTTTTAAATAAGATTATAACCACAGAAATTCGATCTTCAATTTTTGTCTCAAACCGTCCCAACAGCTCAGTTTGTTGTGTCTATAGGCAACATATCTTTCTGTATTTATACGACGTTTAAATAAATAAAATCGGTTCTATCGGATTTGTTTCCGGTAACGGAACTAAATCGGAATGCTTAATATCTGACATGGAAGACGAAAAATTATAATTTAATGTTATTTAAAATAAAATGATTTGTGGGAGCGGGAGGTATTCAAGTCCCTTCTGATTTTAGACTGTAAATAAACAGATGGGAAGTTACTAAAACGATAAAAAATATTCGAGCAGCTTAGTGAAATTTGTTCATTCATACTTAACTTAATTTTGTATTTATTGCTTTTTCAGTTTCAGGAACGTCTCCTTAGACCCTGTCCATTTTAAGATCTCCATAAAAAACGCGACTACGCGACAACGAAAGATAATAAATTTTATAAAAACATAAATCACGTTTCAAGTGTTTGTCGACAGACCGATCCGGACATGTCCCGCGAAGGAGGTTCGATCCCCGTCACGATCACTCTGCAGGAGGCGAGCGGCAAGAACGTGTTGCTGTTGCCCATGGGCGCCGGAGACGACATGGCGCACTCGCAAAACGAGAAGATTAACGTTCGCAACTACATCGAAGGCGTAAGCTGAACATTATATATTTAAACATTGCTTTACAATAAGGAGGTTAGTTAGCATACCACTAGCTTGAATTTGTGATAACGTTGACATTGTGGGGCGACGGGAACCTTATGATGCACAATATAAGGTAACTTTTCAAGACAGCACACAAAAAATCATTGTCTGCTTAGTGCGAGTTTTTTAACGGTCTCGATTGCATAAAAGTTTACTCATACCAATCTTTTCTCCTGAATCCAATGCAAAATATACATCGACCTCATGTCTCAAAACGGACTCTAGTAAATGACTTTCATCGCGTGGACACTGTTTCTTTGTACATCTACTCAAAGGAAATATAAGGACTCCGTAGACTGTTAGAAGTTTTATAATCTGTGGTCTTCATCTAACGCAAGTCGGATGGGACTTTTTGGCGGGAACGCGAGGAGTGAAGTTGTGTGATTTGTTTTATTTTGTCTATTTAGTGTTTCTTCGGGTTTAAATGTGTAATAATGGTGGTTTATTAACTGTTTAATGTCTGTGAAAGTGCACAAATGTGGGAAAATGAAACAAAGCCGCTGGACGTAACTTCTCGGGATCCTCCAAAAAGTCCACTGAAAAAATCTTAGTAAAATCATCCATTTTACTGAGATTATATTTCATCCCATTTAATTTCATCCCAGTTGATTAATGTCTCAAATTAATCATCTTCATTTCATTTCACTCCATAATATCATTTTTCATAAAAATATGAATATAAATTAAAATAAGACATGACCTAAAGGTCTTAGTTACCAGGTCATAAAAACCATTAAAAAAGCAGGTCGGATGGACTTTTTGGCGGGAACGCGAGGAGTGAAGTTGTGTGATTTGTTTTATTTTGTCTATTTAGTGTCTCTTCAGGTTTAAATGTGTAATAACGGTGGTTTATTAACTGTTTAATATCTGTGAAAGTGCACAAATGTGGTAATATGAAACAAAGCCGTTGGACGTACGTAACTTCTCGGGATCCTCCAAAAAGTCAACTGAAAAAATCTCAGTAAATGACCACCATTTTACTAAGATTATATTTCATCCCATATCATCTCATCTCATTTCGTTTAAATTCATCCCAGTTGATAAATGTCTCAAATTAATCATCTTCATTTCATTTTATTTTATTTCATTTCACTCCATATTATCATTTTTCATATAATTAAGAATAAAAATAAAAATAAGACATGACTTAAAGGTCTTAGTTACCAGGTCATAAAATCCATAAAAAAAGCAGGCAGGATAGCAGAGAGAGTCGTCAGAACTTAAAACCCGGATTCGTCGGCCGTCGAAAAATTACCTGACCCGAAGCTAGTTTAAAAAAGCGGAAAATACTAAGACAACCAGCCCGCTGGTTGTGTTAGGATTTTCCACTATTTTTTAATGCGCAGCCGACCTTATTTCTCATTGTATAATCAATATTCGTGGAGATGACACATATTACAAACATACAAATCATTTATGATTTCGGAGAAAACACATTGGAATTATTTAAAAACTTGCACCCAATCACTTACTTCCAATATAGAGGAAATTAAAAATAATGTTTTACTTGTAGTTTTACAAGTTCTGGATGTACAATGGAATCAGTTTGTATTCTTTGTATTTTAAAATAAATGTAATTATAAATCACGACTCAAAATATTAAAAATATATAATTAAAACGATACAAAATGTCCGTCTATCCCTGGTGTCGAGATCAGAAAGAGGCCGTGAACGAGGCAATATATGCTGTGTTAGTGGTCCCCTCAACTCCGACCAGTCAGCAGGCCACGCCCACCTTATAGCTTTTCTTTCTTTATAGTATGTTATTATAGAACAATGTATTAACGGGACGCGCAGATATTTCATTTTGTTTGGGTAGATCTATTGCACGGTTACTTGGTATTTTTAACAGTAGGTAGCGGTTTGGCTTTGCCTCTGGCATTGCTGATGTCCATGAGCGACGGTGACTACTCACTATCAGGTGGGCCGTGTGCTCGTTTGTTTACAAGAGCAATAAAAAAAGCAGATACCAGAATTCATAGATATCACCACGTGAACGCTGCGACGCGACGCCTCTGAGATTTAGATGACTATATGTCAATTGTTTGTTAATTAGGCATATTAAATTTTTTGCGTCTTTCATTTTTATTATCCTGTGTTATTCCTTTGTCTTGGGAGTTTTTCATGAACGTGTGTTGAGTACATATTATATTACAAAAATGGATATCTGCCGGCGGGATTTGAATACCGGTACAGTCGTATCGCTCGATATGAGCACACCGAGCGTCTTATCTTTTAAGCCACGACGACTTCAAAATCGCCTACTTTGGTCATTATACTCTTATAGGGCCTGATGAGAACTCCACTTGTTTTGGTATTGTTTTTAGTCCTCTGTCGTGAGTTTGTTTGTCGAGCCTGTCTATCGTGAAGTATAGTCTTCCGGTGATTGTTTAGCTATGTCTGGTTTGACTTCTCCAGAAAGGATACGTTTATGCGAAAATTGTCAACGTGACTTTCCGTGGTCTTAACAGTGAAGGGACTTAGCTAGGTATGTGGCGTCTATTCTGCCACAGAGCTCCCAGTTACACACTTATGTCGTTGGTAGGGTGGTGGAGGTTGTTCCTACCTAAGCTGATAGCCTTGAGAGGCTATATCAGCGTAACCTTAACTAGTAGGTGAGTTCAGTAGTAGGGCTCTCATGTCGTGCCGCTTTATTGAAGTGGGCGATTTTACGTCACGCGAACACAACAAAGACTAAGGAAAACAAAAAATATCAGATCATAATATCGTTACATCAATAGGTGCTATTTGTGTATTTTCTATTGTACACAGTAAAAAAAGCTAAAAATAAATAAATAAATCATACAACGCCTATAGTCTATGAAATGTTAAATTTTTAAGGCCGTTTTTAATTAATAAAATCAATTTAATTAAGAATTAACTAAACTAAGAATTTACTAAAATTGCATGCTCTGAAAAACGCAACCCTAAATATGAATTTTTAATGAATTATTAAGCAACAAAATAAAATTTGTCAATAATAACGACATCTACTGTAAAGTAAGCGACAGTTTTTCCATGAACCACTTTCTAAGATTACCCATTTAAAGGCTTATAACAAGAGGATCTTTTTATTTCAACAAAATGGAAGAGTATTTTAAAAATAATTTTACATTTTAACGATCAATATTACTCATTTCGTTAAGAAGTCGCGCACGTGATTGACTGTAAACGATCGTATGTGATTCAATTTTAGTCAATTGTCGTCAATGTGCACTATGATCTCAATAATAACGTTGATTCATCTCCGGGAAATCCCACTGGCTCTGATTAAGGACCGGAACACACACCCCGATCTTATCAGGAACGTAACGTTTATGCACTTTAAAATATAGATCGTTCTTTTCACATTATTAAACGCAATCAATTGTTTATGTTTAGCTGATTAATGTAAAGAGTTTATTTAGATTTATAAAACACATTACTTTTATTTCAAATTACATTGGTCAACTTTTTGGATTTTTTTAAGGAGCAGGATAAGGATAGTAGAAATAAAATTAAAATGCTTGAAAAATTAATAGTTTTATTGTAATATGACTTTATTAAATTTTAGTATAACGCTATAAATGTAACAAAACTTGTCAATATTATTTTACTATTTCTGGAAATTATTTAAGAATCATTTATCTCCGAAAACAAAACAAAAAAAGTACACTTCGAATATGTGAAAATGGAACTAAAAAGCGGTAAAATTTGTGGGTAGTAACTAGCTGTAACACGAAAACTAGACCTGATCGAATAAAAGTAAATAAGGTGTTAAAATGACGGTAGGGGTAGATAATTCAAAATTAATAAGTATGTATAGTAACCGGCAAACTTCTTGAGCAAATGACCTTGACTGCGCAGAACCGAATTTTAGATCACTTTGGTGGTGAGGGTGAGGCGCGACGGCAGGGGAAATCGTATCGAGCGCGTTATTGGTAGATCAGTCGAACCTTGCGTCCCGCACCGCTCCCTCGTTCCGCTTGCTCCCAAAAGTACGCTTGCGTATAGTGAAAAGTCTATCGTTATTAATCGTTGTTGACTTTTTTGCCATTGATATTTGTCGAGTGTTTGTTGATTTTTTATAAAAAATACACTATGCAGTGACAAACTGGTGTAGTATTCAAAAGAAAGGGTAGAAAAATTGTGTACGACGTATATTGCTTCATTATGAAACAGGGGAAGAATGATATGGAAAAAGTAAAACAGACTTCGGAAGCAACAAAAACATCAGTGAGTACTGTTAGGTGCATAATTAACGAAGCTAAAGGCTCTGGCTTGCTCGCCGTGTTTCGGACTCCGGGTAAGAAAAGATCAGGGAAGAAGAAAGTTACCGGAATTGATAGTTTCATTCAATCTGTAATAAAAATATGTATTCATAATAACTACATAACAAGCAGCGAAACTCCGTACCGTAGAAAGGCATCGAAAAATTTAAAGAAGATATAAATTTTAATGGCTCGAAATGAAGTTTACGACGAATTATGAAAGAGCTAGGCTTCAGATGGAAAAAAAAACAAAATAATCGGAAGCTGGTAATTGAAAAAAGTTACATTCAATTACTACGAATCGAATATCTTCAAAAAATAATTAATTATAGACAAAAAAGAAGACCGAACCGACCGAGTTGTAACCTACACCGATGAGCACTATGTCGACTCATCACGATGATAGCGACTCTGGTGATGAAAACAGTGACGATGATGATGGTCAAGATTATGATAACGAAAAAAAAATTACAAATACCAGCTTCGCTTCAACTGAACCAAGACCTGGCAACAGCTCTAGTTTTTACTTAATAGAAGGAATATCTATTTTACCCCAAGATTCAATTATTAAAATTATTAAACTATATTTTTTGTTGATGTTCTGATAAATATATAAATAAATACATATGTTGATTTTAATAATTTAATTGCATTATGACGCAGAGTAAATAATGTTTTTGCACGTGAGTGTACCATGCGCGAACTTACCCCCACTACGTCAACAAATGCTCAAGAAGTTTGCCGGCTATTATACTTTCCTTCTCAGAAGATTTTGTCGACCACTTATTTTTAATTTGACAAACTATAGTTTCGACACTGCAAATTGATTTTACTTCAGAAGTTTCTCGAGGATGAGGATCCCAGTATCCTAAGAATACAATTTTGTCGATCAGTGTGAAGAAATTTCGTTATATTCTTTCTTTTTTTAGTAAGTAGCATCGTCGTAGTAAAAGCCTTCTATAAAAAACATGAAGTTTGTGAAGTAGAAAAATAAAGAAATTCAGTCAAAACCGTTGCACAACAATCAATGCAATTCTCAAGTCGCGCAAGCGTCATCCTACTTAAGTAAAATAAGTTTAATCCGAGACTGGTTTACGAGCGTTAACTGTAAAAAACGAGACCCCGATCACGTAGCGACAAAACTCGCGAGCGATGGGTTTCCCGAATGATTTGGTATTGGAATGAAAACGAAGTATTTTTTGGAATTGATTTCTACGAATTTAATTTCCGATAAGTATGTTTCAAGAACTCAAAATAAACATTTTTTTTATTTTTTTCCGTACCTTTGCTGATAGCCTTGAGAGGCTATTTTAGCTTTACCCTAGTGTGTATAGGTGAGCTATCGGGGCTCAAACCGGAAGTGTTTCTGACACTGTCCCTAGCAAGAGCAGTGTTTCACAGAATCTACCACAAGATCTGAAACGCGACCCACTGAGAAGATCCGGCGAGAAATTCAGTGGGATAAAATTATTAGCATTCTCATTTCAGTACATTTATTTATACGCTTTGAAAATATGAAATGTCAAACTTAATAAAAAATCGTTACAGAATAATTTTAATCATGTTACACTTTTGACGTCACCCTTCCTTTAGTCTAATTTATGTTTAAAAAAATATTTGCTTTAAATTGTTTAGGTATAAAATCTATGCGAAATGTTTTTTTTTATATATAAGTAAGTTTAAGACAAAAACGGGAATAGCGCTCATAGTATCTTAAAGATTATTTCTGTTAAGACAAGGTTCAAACATTTAGACCGTCTTTGGTCTATTGAACAATAAAAAGTACCCGCTGGGTCGATGATCTTTATCCACAAACGATCAAGTTTTAGCGAAACATTAGTCGTCGCGTTTGTCATACTTCATATCAGTGTTACTGTTGCAGAGTCGTTGATATAACAGTAGTATTAAGTAGGTTAAATAGTAGTATTAAGTTAAGTAGTATTAAGTAATTAGTAACAGTAGTATCGTGCGAATATAAAAAGCAGGAGCTTCTCAATTCGACTAAATTTTTATGTGCGTTTATCACCGAATCTTTTCTAGACGAACCGATTCTTTCGTTTTTTTTTTTATTAATAAAAATCCGGTGGTTCTAATATGGTCTTGTTCAAGTTTTATGAAGATTTGACCAGTACTTTTCGAATTTCCGTGTTTTCTTTTCTATTTAAATTTTGTATTATTTCTACACATATAGGTATATCACCGACCCTTAATTGAAATTTCGCTTTGGCGAACATTTACGGCGTATTTAGTCACGGTAGCACCTGATTATTTGTGGTCTGAGAGAGTTCTTAATAACAATTTAATGTCTCCACGATAAGTTATGACGGATTTATTGTTGAATAAAGTTTTAAGTAAAATTCTAATAAACACATAAGATACTATGTAGCATTCATTGCAGTATTCTGTTAAACCAAATTTGAAAATAAGATTAGCTCACGCAATATTTTTATTCCCTGCCTAATCTTTCGTAGCCAGTGGGGCTATTTCATACCCGATCCTGTAGACCGAATGATAAATAGTCTACGTCGCCCAAAACACGTCATTACGGATCCTCCCGATCCATTAACGGTGCCTTTAGGTACCACAAGCACCGATCACCGTCTTCGTCGAACCCGTCGCTTGCGACGAAAGGCTCCATGAGCGAATTAACCCACAGACACACCCCACTCAGTTTCAGAGGATCTTCTCAGTGGATCGCGTTTCCGATCCCGTGGTAGATTCTGCGAAGCACTGCTCTTGCTAGGGCTAGTCTTAGCAACACTCCGGTTTGAGCCCCGTGAGCTCACTTACATGTTAGGGCGAAGCTGAAATAGCCTCTCAAGGCTATCAGCATAGGTAGGAGAAAAAAGCTAGGCGCTATTACAACTATCCGTAGACGGGTAGGTGAGTTCACTGGATCAACCTGAGAGAATTTGTTGATACTAGCCCGAGTACTAACAAGAGCAGTGTGCTTCGCTACGCAAAAAATTGTATGTAACTCATATAGCAGTGAATTTCATGAGTAAATACATGTTCGCAACTAAACTAATGTAGGTATTGAATAATCGCCGCACTCGAATGATTATTTATGATCCACTGCCAATTAAATATGCATTGTTAATATTGTTTATGGACTAGTTGAAGTGAAACAAACAAATTATAAAGTAGTAAGTAAGCTAACCGGGCGATCTTATCGCCATTCACAGCGTGTGGTGACAACGCAAATTTAAAACATTTCTTTTTGGTCTTATTAGTCGAACAAAAAACTGATGGTAGGACCTCTTGTGAGTCCGCACGGGTAGGTACCACCACACTGCCCATTTCTGCCGTGAAGCAGTAATGCGTTTGAAGGGTGGGGCAGCCGTTATAACTATACTGAGACCTTAGAACTTATATCTCAAGGTCGGTGGCGCATTTACGTTGTAGTTGTCTATGGGCTCCGGTAACCACTTACCACCAGATGGGCTGTGAGCTCGACGACCCATGAAGGCAATAAATAAAAAAACGTTAACGGCATTAACAAAGTAAATTGTATTTGCGAATTCGGGCACGTAGATTAATGTTTGACCTCAGCAATAAGCCCATATCAATGCAACAGTATACATACGAACTTGTGATTTTGATGAATGTTTTTACTAATTACAGATAAAACTGTTTGCCGCCTACTTGTTCGAGGTCGGTAAACTCCCCAAGTAAACACCGACGCCGAGGATGCTACCTACACGTAGAAACTATATGAAATTGTCGTTTGTAGTTTTAGTAATCTCTCCGAAACTCTTTATTTTATGAAAACGCTCGCAGCCTGGCGACGGATAATAGATATAAATAAGCTACTACAGTCAATTTTGTAACCGCGTTTTGGAAACAATACAGTTAAGTCGTATGGTTGGTAGATCTATTTTTGGCGGTAAAGTATAAGATTGTTAACAATTTAGCAAATACATAAGTGCTGAACTGAATTCAGTAAAAAAAAAATTATTGACCTTTTTTCTCAATTCGTTGTCTTGGGCATATTACAAAGGATATCGAGATTTGTAACTTTAATGTGGAAGACATGAAGTACATTCCTTTTATTAAGTACAATTTAAAACTTGCATAATATTCATAAAGTACAGGAAGACATTATTTTTTTAAATATTTCATATAGTTTTGTATTTATTTTGTTATGTATACTCATATTACATAATTATTTTTCTTCTATCTTGTAGTCGTCATAATATAAAAGTGTAGTACATACATGTATTTTTGTACGTTTTTTAAATGTGTAATAAACATTTGTATAACGTTTTTTATTTTGTTTTACTTTTTAATATGCGATCTCAAAAATCGATGTCAAAAATCCCAAAGGTTGAATTAATCTTAAATGGATTAGCAGAATATTTACGAGATGAGCAGGTACTTGCGTTTTGATTACTTCATTTTAATAGGACTGAAAATTATTTTAATTGAATCGGGCCACAATAGAGAGGTAGTGATGATATACTAGAGAATACTATTAAACTTATATTTAAATTAATATACATATTTCCATTTTAGAAGAATTTGAATAATAATGACGTAAGATTTTTCACAAAATAGGGGTTCCTTTAAGGCATTAAAGCTTTGTATCCTGTGCTGATCCTATTACCACTGACGTTTGTGCGTTGGTAGCATTCATTATCTCAACAGTAATAAAGGAACTACACATTTTAGTTATATTTCAATAGGAATGGAAAGGTAACGCTAAAGCTTAATCAAATGCAGTTTTAAGTATATAGGTAATTACAATATTAGTAGATTGCTTAGACGTTAATGTAGCAAATTATCTAAATTAGAAGGGGCAGTGATGTAAATGGTTGGAAGTATTCTAAAACTATTTTTTTTTCATTCGGAAACAACAAAAGCGTGTTCTCTGCGTCCGCACAAAATAAAAAATCAGAAAATTAGAAATAAACATTTTTGAAAGGCATTTGATGTTCCCTTAATTTTTTCAAATCTTGCTAGATTAACATTTCAGTTTTAGCTTTGTTATTTCCGTGATCGTTGGATATCCTGACGACTCACCATCTGACGACTTCTCAGTCACCACTAGTGACTGGTAAGTGCTCCTGGATACCGGCTGAGGCGTAGTCATACTTCTGTTTACCGCAAAATCTATAAGTGTCTTGTTGTGCTCTAAATAGAATAGCATCCGTTTTTTTTTATTGCCCTTGGAGGCAGACGAGCTTACGGCGCACCTGATGGTAAGTCGCTACCGTCGCCCATGGACTTCAGCAGTGCCAGGGGCAGATCCAAACCGCTGCCTACCGCTTAATACTCTCCACAAGCCTCGTTTCAAGAAGGACTTGTCATAGCGCTCGGGAAACACCGTTGAGGAGAGCTCATTCCAAAGCCGGATGGTACGTGGCAAAAATATAGTGTAGCTATCTATTATAAAAAGAACAGGAATTCGTTCAGTAGGTCTAGTCATTATTTCAAATGTGCCAACAAAAACAAATCTACTTTATAATACAAGTGTAAATTTGGTACATTATTTCTTATCATGATTGAAAGAAAATGAGCCACAAGGTCACTGGCACGTCAAGGTTTAACTTTCGATTTGAAATGATATTTGTATCACATTATCTTCTTTATCTAAATAGCCTTACAAACTATACTTGCAAGTCACAGCCCGCTTTAGGGCTCAATAGTTTTAAGGACGGTTCAAACCAAACGGTTTTTGCAAAACAATTTAGTTTTGGCGATTTTTTATTGCTATTGAAGGCAAACGATCCTATTCTAGGAACACAACAAAGCCTAATTATTGCTGAGGATCTTTCTGACCTCATTTGAAAACAGATAATATTATTCTTATGTCACAGCGTAGGGGAATTAGCAAGCATGGAGTTGCATAAAACGTGGCCAAAATAATCTCTGGAAAGGCACTGCGGATGATTACCCACTGCCTGAATGATACAACATATATAATACACCTCAGAGCGCAAATAAAACCAGACCTTTCAAAACTTTTTGTGACACCAGGATTATCGAAATTCCGAACGATCCTCTTTTGGGGGTAATCAAGTGGAATGCAACTGTTGCATAACGCACCTTTGAGAATTGAAGTGGTTTAACTAGAAAAATTAAGAAAATGAGTTTGATTCTTCGAACGACTTATAAACATGTATTCTATCGTTTATAAAATTAAATAGTCTCTTTTAGTTAAGGACTTACCTACGTACTATTTCGGTCTCTTTTTAATCAAGCGCACACATTAACGTAATAAAAATCGAAAAACCAAAAAAATTACAAATTTTCAATTACATATTTTGAGTTTATCAAAAAATTAAAATTTTGGATTAGGCCACTTCAATTCTATAAGTGCGTTAAGTTAGTTAGCTTGGATCCGAGAATGTCGATAACCTTACGGTGCAGCTTCTATTACTTTGTCAGTAATTTAATTAAAATAACGCAACTTGAATATATATGTATAAAACGTCATTTCATTAACAGTTAATTGAACTTTTGACAGAAAGTGCTTGAACGAAACCAGAAGATTATTTAGTGTAATTATGTTCAGTCAGCTTTATTAACATCATCACGGTCAGCGAATTACCATTGATGTGTGTCGTGTAATTTTTTTACTACAAAACGTGTGTGAGCGATGCAAAGAATAAAAAAAATATATATTTACCTCCCGTTGTCATCGGGCAGTGCGCAAACGCATACCAGTTTACACTACTAACATAAAAGAGGATGGCGAGTGGCCCTCATTCACTCAGTCAGTCAGCGAAGCTTGCCAGAGCGCACGTTACTTATCGCACGTTTTTTTTTAAAGCAAACCGTATCATTATTCATAATAAAATAATACTATATTCTATAATATTCCAAGTGTTCGACGATTTTACCTAATACTCAACCAATTTGCCCGCAAGGAGAACAACAGTTACCTGCACACCATTAGAGGACATCATTCGGTGAGTTTCTACTTTTTATGTCAAACTTTTTAAGTTCTCTTGATTCTTTCTAATCGATATTAAATTGTCCGCACATGTACCTGTATTATCTGTGTCATTTTTTTGTAATAAATTAATTTGATTAAAGTTGTGTGTGGCTTTAATAAAGAATAAAAAAATAATAAAAAATGATTAATGTTCTAGCAACAATATTACTAGTGTTGACATTTAAAACTTGAGGACGACATTTCATTAAGCTGTTTAAAAAAAACTCATAGAAAAACTTGTCGAATTTAGCACACAGAGTTACATATGTTTTGGTGCATGCTTACTATCGGCAATGTGCGTCAGACGACTTTCAAATGCAGTTCAAGATATCACGCACACTTTCTCATTTACTATGACGAATTTCTTCTCTTCATTGAACGAAGTGCACCACTAAAGAGAGAACGGAACTTTGTTACAATTGTTCCATTTTCATACTATGACAGGACAAAATTCAATAATAATTCGCAAAATTGAAGTGGCTTAACTACAATTTTAATAAAATAAGTTTTATACTTTGAACGACTCATGACAAACGGCCTTAAAGTATTAAAATCGAAAAACAAAAAAAAATCAGATTTTCAATTACATTTTAGGTGTTTACTAAAAAATAAGAATTTGTATTAAGCCACTTCAATTTTAAGTGTGCGAATTATAACGGAACTTGGTTACAATTGATCCATTTTCATTGTATGACAGGATCAAATTCAACAATAAAAAATTATTTGGTTAGTCGTATTTTTTATAGTCGCGAATGATTGACAAATATACATCAATCTGATGTGGAGTGGTCACTATCTGTCAGGGCCGCTGCGTACTGCTGAACACCCTTTTCAAACATCCTTTAAAGAAGAACGTGTTATGGCACTCCGGGAACGTCGCGGAGAGGAGTTCATTCCAGAACCGCATAGTATGCAAATAAGTAACGCTTAAAAAATCTGCACGTATAGACATTTTTTGAAAGATTGGAATAACAAATTTCGAATTGGAATGCATGGTTGATTCGCGACTGGTAAAAATACATAGGTTGATTGTATGCTACTCACCTGTTCTATGTCGCAGCTCGTATGTACGCAAGGTGCCACTCTGAATGCTAGTTTTATTTGGATTCGAGAAAACGGTTCTTTTCACAGAAATATCAATTATACTGATTGTTTTAGAATATCCATATAGTTTGTAAGGAAGCTTAAAAAAATGCAATTATCATTCACATGCGACCGATTTTTAATTCACAAATTATTGATAACGAAAAAACATAAAACAAAGATTAACTATTTGTCTGCCATATAGGTCACCAGTGCCCTACGTGGTGTACTGAAGTAATTGTGTCGATTTGTGTTACTTAATGTGCTGGAATATCTGGTAGACTCTGGGAAATACGAATCCGAATATACTGAGAATGAATCTATTACTAAGATACCTAAAAGACTAAAACATACATTGAAAACAAAAGAAGGCAAAGTTAGGCAATACAGGTGCTTAGTATTTACCAAGAGCCTCATCTGACGTTAAACGGTTACTGAAATCAAAATATGTACACCATAAACATGATTGAGATGTAAGAAACAAATATGTATTTGCAAACCATGCCTGAGAGCACGGTTTTTATCACGGTCATTTAGCTAGCGACTTTTTCGTTACTCATGAGTGGCTTGGTCATGAAAAGCTATGGTGAGTTTCTCAGTGAGAACTCCGTATCATCAAGGTCTTAGATGGGATCTGGGATTACCTTCTATCCAAAACTTCATCGTCATTTCAGGATTTTGGAAATACCAAAGACATCATTAAGTTTGAACCGCTAAGTACTCTAAAAATAAAGGTTATATGACTGTGTTCGAAAAACCCGAAGCAAATTTTTGAGTTGGATGGTATGTGGTAAGAATGATCTCGGGAAGCGTATTATAATGAGTTTAGTAGCTCTTTGGTGAGATATACGACAAAGGGAAGATCTTCCACCGAGCGGGTGATATTTGCTCGGTAGACCGACGGTCCGAATGTTGTTGTTCGGAACTTGTATATATGCGCTTTATCTTGCAAATGTCGTAAGCGAGATTCAGGCATCTGTCAATTATCTTGCGTTGTATGATGGCTACCCGCCACAGCTCCAGATAATACGGTTAAATTCTTGGGTTATATGAACTCAATTTTTCAGTCCTTCTTAATATGCTCCATAGGAGTAGAGTACATAACACACAGCGAGCCTGAGCATCGGGCCAGAGAGCCTACTGACTTTCTCGCCGGATCTTCTCAGTGGGTCGCGTTTCCGATCTGATGGTAGATTCTGTGAAGCACTGCACTTGCTAGGGCCAGTATTAGCAACACCTTCGGTTTGAGCCGAGCAATATCACGGGCCAGAGATTGGTATCGACACTTGGCTTTAGATCGTGTTTGCTTTTGTATGGAGACAAATATAACTGGTAGTTAAGTAGTGGCTACCATTTAATAGAATCCCTAAAGTACTTTATAAGTACCGATAAGTACAATTGTGTCGAATGGAAGCAGTATCAAAGTCGTCGTCGATTGCAACTCTATCGCGTTTCTCAAGGCTAGTATTGTCCTTTAATCTGATCATCGTGTTTTGATAAGGATGTGCAATATATCCGGCCGCCAGATTGTTTTACTCAGATCGTCTTTCAGTAGAGACTGTGAAAATAAATTCTCAAAATTGGGAGGATTAATAAGATAATGATAAGATTAAGATAAGGATTAATATTAATATTTCATATTAACCAAGTGAAGACGAATATTTAGGTTCACTTCGAAGAAAGTTTTCTCATAATGCAATATTCTCAAGGGATAGCTTGAGGATGCCGAGAAGATTGCTATTCTTGGGATTTGATTTTAATAGTGGAGAGTTTTAGAGCATTTACAAGGTAGAACCAGATTGATTATAAATATTCCAAGTTCCTTAACAGTACGTTGCTCAGTCTTGATCTCTCAGCTCAGGGTCGGTTCGTGCTGGCTTATTGATTCTGTGAGCGAGCTGGGACTTCCCGACTCTCGAACTATCGAAGCGGAGTGTGTTTACGATACGATTTCCAGAGATAGTTTTGACACGTACCGTATCTGGCGATGTAATAAAGGTACTTTTATGGTTTCAAGCGCTATGACGTTTCCTTAGGCCTTAGGCAATCGGTTAACCGACTTCGCGTTTCAACATGAGCAGGGGCGTTCACTTTGTACTCCTGGAGTTCGGTTATCACATAAATAGACGCACCGTTCCTATGTATTAAAATAAATCTTCCGCTATCAATCAGCAATTGAATCACCAAATTAATTTTGTTGACCGTTTGAAATAGGCGAAATACTCTCATGAAATGCGCTTCTAGGATTCTCTTCGGTTCTTTTATACAATTTAACAATTAAAGATCATCATACAGTGAATTAAAAATAAGACGTTATTTTGCACGTTTACAAAATACTACAAAAAAAAAACTATGTTTAAAGAAGCATGAGTTCATATTGGGCTTTAATACTAAATTTAAAGTAGCTGATAGTTTTTTAAGTACTTTCTTTAAACTGCGTGCTCTAAGTACAAATGTTAAACAGTGACATAAATACACATAATATTAAGTTTAGTATACTAAAAATTTAATCTATATTACTAATACGTGCAGCAAAAACGTTGTACCCCTTTTTACGAAAATTGCGCGGAGTATGAAATTTCCCACACTTATTGAGAATATAGAGGAGAAATATAATGCTAATATGTTTTTTTTTTAAGCTATGCATTAAAATACATTACGTAAAAAAAACATTACACACACTGCCATGTATTTGACACACACACATATAACTTATATACTCTTTGTTTATTGTGAAACTTTTGTTATTGCTTATAGTCTGTAGTCAAATTGAGAATAGACTAATATTGTTTATCTTTAATATTATTTATCTACAGTGTAGTCTTGGTGATATCTGTGATTATAGAAGTATAGAGCTAACGGCCGTCTGGTGTAGTGGTAAGTGACATGGTCACTACACAAGGGGGTCGCGGGTTCGAATCCCGCCAAGGGAAGATATTTGTATGATAAATATAAATGTCTTTTCCAGGGTTATGGATGTATATTAAATATATGTATGTGTATAATAAAAATATTACATTTATATCCGTTATCTGGTACCTGTAACACAAGTTCTTTACGAACTTATCACGGGACCAGTTAACGTGGCGTGATTGTTAGTAAATATTTATTTATTATTATTATTATTTATAATAATGTTCAAACTTATAATTCCAATTAATTATAGTCGGATTTCGACTACTGCGGGACCACTGGTAATTATTATTCGAGTAACGTTAAAGTTGCACACTGAAGAACTTATGTAAACGTTACGCACCGGTATACACACAGTATTATACAGCCACGGCCCAAAAAGGTCGGCCTCGCTGGTTTTGTAAAAACCAGCCAACTGCAGAGGCGAGGTCGATAAAACAAAGGAAAACTTTTCGAGTGAAATTCGGGTAGCACCTCACGCTTTACATACTCGAAGTTTGTAATTACCTTTTACGCAACGACTCGATTCTGCCCCTGGCATTGCTGAAGTCCATGGGCGACGATAACCACTCACAATCCGGTGTGCCGTATGCTCGCTTCCCTATAACGACAATAAAAAAAACGCAAGGAATGTGCAAAATGTGCAATCGGTAAATTAAAAAATATATCCTTGAGACCGATCTGGAACTAGCCAAATTAGTAATTAGCTTTATTTAACTACAGGAATACATATACATATATAATTTATGACCATTTTCACGAGAAAATAATCCTTAAATGTTAATTAAGTTCAACGAATTAATTAGCATCGATAACAGTGCTAACAGTGATATTTTGCTATGTATGTATGTGTACATAAATAGCAGATATAAAATAGTATAACCCGATGGTAAATGTCAAATATCTTTAATAAAGATACGAGACTGGATCAGACTCGTACAGTAATCAAGGTCACTAAACTCACTAACCATTAGCCACGAGACGAATGAGGTAAACAAACCTATGTATCGACCTAGTCTTAAATCTGAATTTCGTGGGTCATTCATGTGGTGGGCATTAGCTATGTTTCCGATTTTTAACACTACTTAAATAATTCACGTGATTTAATTGTTATAGTTTTATAATGGGTTTGTTATTAGTAACAAATGCCGCTTAGTATCATTATCTTCATACAAGGCCTGCATAGGTCTCTAAAATAGTTTAGTATAATCGAACAGAGCTTTTTTTTTTTATAAGGAAGGATCGCGGCTTGTCCAAAAGAAATTCTTTTATTATTATTTAGATGAGCGAACGAGCTCATTGCTCACTTGGTGTTAAGTGGTTACCCGAGTCCATAGACATCAATAACGTAAATTTCGCTACTCACCTTAAGACATGAGTTCTGAGTCTCACTTTTTACAGTATAATGGCTGCCCCACTCTTGAATACGAAACGCATTACTGCTTCACGTCAGAAATAGGCGGGGCGCTGTCACTTAACCGTGCGGGCTCTAAAGACACCAATAATTACAAAAATCATAATTTTGGTGGATTTGATGATTATTATACGTAACGACACGACCCTAGCAAGAGCAGTGCTTTACCGAGTCTACCACCGGATCGAAATCGCGATCCACTGAGAAGATCTGGAGAGAAACTAGATCGAACTCTTTGTCGTAATCGACGAATTCTGGATGAAGGATGCTGACCGGTGCTTCAGGAGCCTAACAGCACTGAAAGTGGACCCGAGGGATCCAACAAGACATATTTCGGGTGACGGCGGCTTTGCATTGCCCTGTCGCCTGGGTCGGATATGTAATTAACGGCGGCCACGATAAGAGGGTTATCGTGTCGCGCCGCTTTATCAAAGTAGTGTTCCGACGCTTCCTTTAGATACCTATCTACGTATCGGTCCTAGATTTAGATCGCTGTGCAGATCAACCTTCCTCACATACCACGGTGCTCCGACTTATATACTGCAGAAACGGGATTGGAGAGTGTTAACGCGTGTACGGACCACGTGAGCGAACATCACACTTGCATAGGTCATGATGTCATAGGTTATCTTTAAAGTGGCCAATGACCTTGTTTGCTCGAATAAACTTATTGTATCCCCACATTTATTAGCATCACACTGCACATGCTGCAGAAAGATTAAAGGACCCTTAAAACTAGAACGCAAGAGAGTTTTGATGCAAAAGAAAGCAGGAAAAATGATGAGAACTTCGATCTACCGGGCTCTGTAGAAGATCTTACTTTTGTTGTTCCCAGTATAGAATATCAAATATTGGTTTTCAATTTAACTATCGGTAATAAAATTATTGATTTGTGAAGATTTTTCCCCACTAAATTTCTAGTTCTAGCGAAGTATTTGTTTAACAACTTATTTCCCTTGTTACATTATTACATCACCTTTGTGAAGAAGAGTTTCCAAAGAACATTCTGTACCGAGAAAGAAATAATGGTTATGCTTACACAGACTTGAGTACGTAACTACTTGAATTTTCCAGGAAGGTGTTTCGAGTATTTTGTAAATCATTTTTATAAAACTCATTTAGAAACGTGATATTTTGGAAAAAAAATTGTGTACGAGTCTACTGTTTGGTTGATACCATGAAGTATTAAAATTAATATAATTAATTTGGAAATACCCAACAAATTACAAAAATAATTAATTTGCAAAGTAAGAGATTGAAAGAATTTTTAACCGAATTCAACAAAGAAGACTTTTCTCAGTTCGACTGTTTTTTCTGTTTCTCAGAACTTTTTTCGTGTAGTCCCATTCAAATTAATTTTTAGTAGTACTTTTTTAGTCATCGTTAATGATGCATGTGCATATTAATTGACTTCGATTGCATTGATAATATTCTCATTTTACTTTGTTGAAGTTGCTTTGCTATTTTTTAATGTTGTTTACAATCATAAATTAATAAATTCAGAACAGCTTCACCGATTGAAGTTAGTCAAAATTAAAACCTAGTATTTGATATTTAAATGATCGAAATACGTTTGATGTTGATTCTGACAACTAAACCAGCAAGAAGAAACCAGACGACGCCTTTATTATATTAATGTTTTCCGAAAAAGGCTATTGACGGATTTTATTCTTAAGCATCATTCGCATTGACACGCTTAACCGTTCCGGCGGTTGTGTAACGTGTAGCAAATGTGTCGAGGATGATGACGTGTCAAACTTTCGCTGTACTGCTCTTGGTGTCGTCGGAAATAAAATCCGCTTGTAATATCGACTGAATACAGCAGTTGTGGACGTGACCTACTCTCTATCCGACACCGGGATTCCCTTCGACGTAGCTGTTCGTACGCAATATTTATTCAGTAACAACCAATAATCGGACGCTATTTTTTTTTTTTACAACCTTTAAGATATAATTGAAATTACTTTTACGGTTTAATCTCGCGTTCATTATTTCCTTTTTCATATCGCCGAAGTTTCGAACGCTCTGCTGTTTTTTGTGTTTATGGACGACTGAGGTATTTATTAATCGTTCTGGTTTAAATTTTCAGATAACGGCCGTTTATTTTTATATATATATATTTTTTAATTGAGATCAGAAACGATAGTTATTTGTTAATGTAGCCTTAAGGTTTCAGTTTAATGAAGGTAGAATGTCCAAATTAAGCAGTCTTAATCATACTTAAAGAAAGAAAAAAAACTTTAGTTTTTTGTTTCAATTATCAGATTTTAAAACTACCATCAAATAACGCTGATAGTTATCTACTTACAGTTATATCTATTACATTATAAGTAATGTACATGTGATTGAAATCACTGACTGTATTCGAGACCTCGATCACTGAGGATCACTTTCAATGGAAACAGCGTGACCGACCGTTGTGGATTGTGGGGTTTTCCCACACTGCGCCAGCGCAACCAATCCAATCAGGGCCATTCCGTCGTGGCTGGACTCGTTCGTAACAAATCGACTCTGACATTTTAATGTTCAGACTTCGTTGAATATGTGAACGAAGCCAATTAGGTTCAAATGAAGCATTTACCGCTGGACGGGTCAGGAAGTTATGATTGATCGGTTTGTGTCAGATGTATCGTCTCTTTGAGTAGGTCGGTATTTAAGCATGCTTGGATCGTTAGCGAATTAAGTTGGTCAGCTATGTTTACTCATACTTCCGTACAAGACAGATAGATGCCAGTCATTTATCGTATCGTTTTATTTATCAAACGTTGATGAGATAAGTGATGTGTTATTGCGCCCGCACGACTCCGTCACCGGTCGGTGGCCCGGCGGCGCGGAGAAAGCGGCGAAATCTACTTACTACCAATCTCTTCGGTAATTTCGACTAGATCAATAATTGTTGTCTCTCGTTTACGAGATTGAAATTAGAACTGCTATTTTATGTAACTTATATTAGCAAATTTTAATTGTATTTGTATTTTTCAAAATTATTATTTTCTTTTATTAAAATTTTATTCCATATTAATCTGTTTTAAACATCTGTTTTAAACATAATAGTGTTTTGTTGCATTTAATCAGAAATGATGAATATGAAACATTCGTCCATACCTAGTAGAATTATTAATTCGTTTTCCAAAATCAGCCGTGTTGTTGCCTATTCGGCTCTTCCTGGTGCCAAGCAATCATGGGATCCAATAGTTGATTGTCCAATGTAATTGAGTTTTGCACTAGGTGCAACGTGAGCTCCGTCTTAAAACAGGCTGTAAACTAACTAAGCTGTAATTATACTTGAGACCTTAGAACTTATATCTCAAGGTGGGTGGCACATTTACGTTGCAGATGTCTGCTCCAGTAACCACTTAACACCAGGTGGGCTGTAAGTACATCCACCCATCTAAGCAATAAAAAAAATTTGTCTTACATATAAATTACAGATAAATTAAAATACATTGTTTGTTTCCATATTTTTGATTATGTTCAATATTGTTACAGAACCACAATGCTGAGGTGTCTAATTGTAGTATTGTTCGTCGTTTCAACGGTTACCAGCCAGTGCTTCTACAAAGATGACTCTTCTAAAAAGCTGAATCCGGAGGCGCGGACCGCTTTGTATAACGGCCAGCTGGGATTCACGTTAAATCTTTTTAATACAATCAACAACGCTGTACCGGATGACAACATATTCTTCTCACCTTTCTCAGTATACCACTCATTACTACTTGCGTATCTCTCATCCGGCGGACAAACTGAAGAAGCTCTGAGGAAATCTTTAGAAATCGAAGATGGATTGGTGAGTCCATTAATTATTATTTTTATTTTTTTTATTGCTTAGATGGGTGAACGAGCTCACAGCCCACCTGGTGTTAAGTGGAGCCCATAGACATCTACAACGTAAATGCGCCACCCACCTTGAGATATAAGTTCTAAGGTCTCAAGTATAGTTACAACGGCTGACCAACCCTTCAAACCGAAACGCATTACTGCTTCACGGCAGAAATAGGCAGGGTGGTGGTGCGCGCGGACTCACAAGAGGTCCTACCACCAGTAAGAAATAATGTTACGAAATAATATATGAATAATATTAATGTTCACAATGTGATTTTATTAATTGGTTCGTCGTAATCGTTGTTTTTATTGTTTTTGTTTTCTTTTTTTATTTAATTTGGGAATTTCGCGTAATGATATTTTTAATATTGCGTTTTTTTTTACAGGATAAGATAAACTTAATGACTGCGTATAAAGTAGACAAACGAGCTCGCGGTATAAACAACAACAGCGATAGTTATGAGTTTACGAGCGCGAACAAACTGTTCGCAGCTGATGATCTTAATGTGCGACAATGCATGCTTGATCTCTTTGCCGAAGATCTCGAGACTTTGGTAAGTTTTTTTTTTTTTTTTTTTTTCTTTAAAACCATAAACTATGAATCTGTCCGGAACAAACGCCATTAATGATAAGATCGCGCACATTACAAAACATTGTTTTACTATTTTCAATATAAATATTTATATTGAGAACGTGAATACTTTCTATTCACTTAATTTGGGTTAACAAATGTAGATCTTTAGTGCATTAGACATTATAAAAAAAAATGAATTCAGATCCTTGGCATTATATATTTTTATATGAATAATGCCAAGGATCATTGGCATTATATTCATCGATGCTATTATAATTAATGTATACCTTAACATTTTTATTATATTTTATTTACACTAGTCTGTAAATATGAGGAAACTTGACGAGTGAAATCTATCCTGGGCGTTAAAAGTATAATGGGACTCGTGCAAATAATGCGTGTAATATTAATTAAATGTAATTAAATTTAAAACGTAGTAATGATTTCGGTAAACTTCATGTGTTAGACGACCTTCGACACTAACAGGTTCTGTTTATTCGTAAAATTACTAATTTTAAATCAACGGGCTTAAACTTTTAATATAAATAGTATTATTTGTTATTTTTTCTCTTTTTTTCGCCGATGTTATAAGTGATTTCTCAACTTACAGAATTTCCGGGAAAATCCTGGCGCTGCCCGTGACTACATCAATAGCTGGGTGTCTCGTGTTACCAAGAACCATATATCTGATTTAATACCCGCCTCTGGGATATCTCAGACTACTAGACTCGTCCTAGCCAACGCCGCTTACTTTAAAGGTGTTTGGGCGTCTAAATTCCCTGTCGAGAGAACAAGAAAAGAAGCTTTCTTCGTTTCGGAAACCAGACAAACTCTTGTTCCGTTCATGAAACAAAAAGGAACTTTCCATTATAGTAAGTTCCGTTTTAATTTCGACAAATTCTTGATACTTTTTAATACTTCTACTACTTCTCTTGATACTTGAAGCGCTTAAGGTGCGATACATTCGTATCGGTACAAATCGTCTAAGCAGGTATCAGGTTATTCATCTACCAATTGTTTATTAAGTATTTCAATAATTTACCATTAACATAAAACATAGTTACTGGTAATCGGAACTAAATTAATTATCAGCGACAAGTCACATACCGCCATTTTGTCCAAAACTAAGATTTCCTGTACTATGGAAACAAGAGACTAATATATATATATATATATACTTATATACGCTTAAATATATCCATACACAAATATTAATCACCCAGAAAAAAACAAACAAACCTGTTCATTACAAAAATGTTAGTCCGATGCGGTAATTGAACCCACGAACCTCGGTTCAGCAGTCTGGAACGTTAACTACTGCAACACCCGGTCACCGTCCTCGCTGAACCAGTCGCTTACGACGAAGGGCTCGACGAGTAAATTAACCCATAGACACAGCCCACTGAGTTTCTCGCCGGATCTTCTCAGTGGGTCGCGTTTCCGATCCGGTGGAAGATTCTGCGAAGCACTGCTCTTGCTAGGGCCAGTGTTAGCAACACTCCCGGTTTGAGTCCCGTGAGCTCACCTACTCGCCCGGTTACGCTGACATAAAACTGCAACACTGAGTCTGTTATTATGCAAGAACATTTACCTGTAAAGAGTTTGTAATCTATATTATGTTTGTAATTTATGTAAATTATGTTCGTAATCTGTACTAACTTGTGTGACATAATGTGTTCACAGTGGTGAGCGATGAACTCGGCGCACAGATTTTGGAGCTTCCGTACAAAGGCAGTGACATCAGCATGTACATTCTTCTACCGCCTTACTCTATGAAGGAAGGTAAGGATCACCAATATTTTTTTCTAACAAGTTGCCCAGTGACCAACCGCATTGCATTTGTCATAAATACTAATTACACTTAATTACACATTATAATGGAAGCTCAAATCAGGTTTAATGAAAAAAATTATAAATGCAGAAAATTTCATTAAAATTCGACCAGTAGGTTTTTCGTTATAGGTATATAAACATAAAAAAACAGACAAAAAATTTTGAGCGGTTCATTTTTATTGTCCTTTTATGCTGAAATCGTTCTTAAAGTACAGATATTTAGTAACAAAGAAAAACTATGTATGCTCTTGAAAGATAATTAAAACATTCGATCACATGTGATAATTTTACTGATCAATAAGATGCTTATATAAAATCATTGACGTAAAAGAATACTCTATTTTATAAAAAAAGAGGGCCTTAATCAAAGGAGCAATCCTAAAAAAATTCTGAATATCCGACTTGCTACTCTTTGCAACTGACCTATTTATTTGAAATGTTATTAGTATTATTAATAGAACATCTAGCAGTTGCATTTAATATAATGTATGTACTTACGTACAGATTTTAAAAAAAGAGTTAAAGACAAACGCAAGTGATTTGAATCTATTGTGATTTGATCAGAATATCTATTTCTGATACCGCTAAGTACCGCTAAACATATTAATGTAAATAAATATACGGCATACATTTAGATTAAGATGTAATCTTTGTATAATGTGTGACTATAAAGGCGTGAAAAACCGGAATCTACGAACGAAAACTGGTTCGTAATAACTATTTATGATTTAATGTTGTTCTGTATATTTTTTGTAGGAGTGAGTAATATTATCGCTAACTTGACCCCCGAGCGTTTGGCTGCTGTGGTGGAAGAGAGCTATATGGGCAGAGAAGTCATCGTTGAGATTCCTAAGTTTTCCATGGAGAGGTCGCTGCCACTTAGAGATGTAAGCATTTTATAAAATCAATCCTTCATTGTCTAACAGTACATTTCGATGCAGAATAAGATGAATCGTTGTACAAGTGCAAATATGACATTGAACTCTTCAGTTTTTTTTATGTTTGAGAATTTACTGGTGGCCCGGAGGCTTTTCTAGTTTTACCAGGACAGGTGGGCGAGCAAAGGCTCAGCCAGGAGGGACTCTTCAGTTATGGTGGCCACTCATATAGTGTCTGTGAACTTCGGTACTTAACAATGAGATTCCTCAGTTCGAGCTTTTAGTGACAAGTGATCAGAGTAATTTATCGCCAAATGAAAGCATGCATACGAATAAACTATTCGAGCAACACGTATTTCTTTTAAAAAAAATATAAAATAAGGAACTTATATGATGCAAATCATATCAATCTATATTCAACACCGACTGTCATCGAAAGATTTGTAAGTAGTTCGTATTAAGAGCTTGTACATATGTCGCAGTTGTGACCGACCAATCTGGTTTTTGTTATGAGAAATGCAATTGACAGTGCCACCACAAGTTACCTGTTGAACGGAGACACACGCATTGTCTATAAACTTTATTTTAGACTTGGCTTTCGACGACGGAAAACTTTGCCACATTAATTAAAAAAAATATCCGATTTCGTTGTCCTGTGAATAGAAGTACTGCAGCAGTCTTTGTTTACTGGAAATCCTGGTATCGTTTTAGATCATTAGGCTTTATTTTGTGGCGTATAGACAGACTGAATTCTAATTGACCAATATTAGAAATATAATATTATTATACTGACCTTACTTAACACGTTGACTGCCATGTAGATCACCGGTGCCCTACGCGGCGTACTGAAGTAACTATGTCGATTTCTCTCTTTGTTCTTACTAAGGCGCCGGAATATCTAGTAGACTCTGGGAAAGACGAATCCGAAGATATTGAGAATAAATCTATTTCTAAGAGACCTAAAAGAATAAAACATACATTATCAAATAAAAGAAGGCAAAGTTATTGCCTAAGGCGCTTAGTAACAGAAATCGACATAATTACTCCAGTGCACCGCGTAGGGCACCGGTGACCTACACGGCAGTGAATGTGTTAATTAGTTGAATTTTTCTATTTTTTTTTGTCAGATTGTTTGCAATAAAAGTACATGAATGTACATGAAGCTCTTCATTTATTCATTTTCATAAATAAGAAATAAATTCAGGAGTAATTGCTGAAAATACAGTTTTGGCTGTCACATTAATTGTCATTTTAATTTTATTTCAGATCCTGGAAAAACTTGGGGTCGGAGACCTGTTCAATGGAACAGCTGACTTCAGTACGTTGACAGAGCAACACGGCATTCTGTTCGATGATGCTATACATAAAGCAAAGATTGACGTTAACGAAGAAGGTATCTATGTTATCTATTTTACTAGCTTTTGCCCGCGACTCCGTCCACGTAGAACAGTTACTTTGGCATAACGCTAAATTTTACCCCACACTCCATTTACGTAAAAATCAATTTGGTCAATTTGATCAATGAATTTGGCTCCATGAAGTCGTCGTGGCTTAACGGATAAGACGTCCGGCGCATTCGTGTTGAGCGATGCACCGGTGTTCGAATCTCAGGCGAGTACCAATTTTTCTAATGAAATACGTACTCAACAATTATTCACGATTGACTTCCACGGTGAAGGAATAACATCGTGTAATAAAAATCAAACCCGCAAAATTATAATTTGCGTAATCACTGGTAGTAGGACCTCTTGTGAGTCCGCACGGGTAGGTACCACCACCCTGCCTATTTCCCACCCAGACCCACCGAAGCTACTAGCCGGTAGGTGGGCAAAAAAAATTTCACTGCTGCATTAAGAGGGTCAAACTACCAAACACATTTTTGGTTTTGAAAAATCTTTATATTAATACGTAAAGCATAAACTTTGTACCCATTTTTACTAAAATTGCGCCTACAGAGGAGTGTGAAATTTCCCACATTTATAGAGAATCTAGAGAATGTACCGTATATTTTTTCATATGCATGTAGTAAAAAGCGATTATTTCAATATTTCGAACTGACACTCTAATTTTATTTCTATGTATAGATTAAATAAAGTCGAATTTGGACTAGTTCTTATTAAAATGTGACCCCCAGGTACTGTGGCAGCAGCTGCGACCGCCATCTTCGGGTTCCGTTCGTCTCGACCTGCAGAACCGACCCGCTTCGTTGCCAACTTCCCTTTCGTATACGTTCTATACGAACGTCCAACCAGTTCTATTTTGTTCATGGGCGTTTACAGGGATCCTAAGAAGTATTGATTGCTTAATGTGTTTGTGTGTATGCGTTAACAGTTTTAATTCGAATATTTTTTGTGTGTAAATTACATATTAACCATATCGACGCTTGAACGGCAAACGTGACTAAGCGACAATAACTGCTTTGTACATAAATGATAGGCAATAACCATATTCGATGTGTAAAAAAAATTAATTTATAGGTCTATTAAAATCATTTTAATCCTACAGCTAGATTCGTCAAAATATAATTTTTTTCAGGTATTTTTCAACTTTAAATTAGTCTACGGTAAAGTTCACGCATTGTCGCTTAGTCACGTTTGCCTTTCAAGCGTCGATATGCATTATCATTTTGACTGATTGATACATATTTTATTATTGTGTTTTGGAATGGTCTTCAAAGTTTTTATGTTTTGAATGTATACAAGGAAAATTTGTTTTAATTTATTTTGGTAACAATTAATGGAGGATAACAGAAAAAGTTTTTTGTTTATGTATTCAAGCGTAACAAAATGAGATGACTAGATTTAATCTTTGGGTTACATCTTGTCAGTTATGTTAATTCGCAGCAAAATCGATTTTCCCAGTTCACAATTGTTATTTTTTTAACGTGTTATGTTGACAATTTGTGTATAGCATTCGTACCATTCGTAGCATTCGTATATAATTGAAGAGAGCTCCAACTACTATTGTTAGTGTTATATCTAGACAGGGATATGTGATATCCATATAGGTAGTGATGGACACTCATGATCAATTAATCTTGCTTCTGCATCTGTGAATTCGGTAACGTCAAGGAATCACTTCGAGCGCACCTCGTGTATTAAATATCGCCCGACTTGTTTCTTTGCTTGCTTGCCACACAGATTTTTGAACTAAATAAATCTATTTGGTATTCAATTAAAATATTGTGCTTTAACTCTAACATGGAATCTCATTGTTCACCTGTTAAGTGAGAGAAAGAGAGAGGATAGATAGGGAGAAAGAGAAAACGAAATTATTTTGATAGTTTAAATATTTTAGTAAATTATTTGTTAGTATTCGTATTTGTAAATTTAAAAAACTGTCATTGGTTTCCAATTCTCTGATAAACGTAGATTATTGATTTGTTAACAAAATAGATGTAATGTGAAAAAAAAATATGCTAATTTTTATTTAATAAAACCTAACTTAATTTTTCTTTTTTTATTTATTACCTTTAGTGTTACATACTGCCTATTATATGATTGTTGCTTTTTATTTTATATGATTCCTTTCTTCTTCTTCTTCTCAGTCGTGTCACTCTTGACAGAGTGGTCGTGATCGTCATGTAGTGGGGAAGACTTGATGCGTCTCACGATGTCGCGCCATCTCTCCCTGCTCGAGGCCATTCTACTACACTCCTTTAGGGGACCTCCCACTGCAGTTTTAATTTGGTCGGTCCACCGCATTGGTGGCCTCCCGCGCGGTCTTGTACCATCAACGCTTCCTTGTACAACGAGGCGTTCTATGGACCGGCCATCTTATGATTCCTTAGTTTAATTTAATTTTATACCTCTAAAGTTATTTTAGTTTAAAGTTGAAAAGAATACGATATTTTTTTCATATTATACGTTAAATCCATGATTGCAGACAACAAAGTGTAGCCTTGACAAAATTATGTAAAACGAATGCACTGCCATGCTAATCAGATCGTGCAATGAATATAAATTTATACTTAGAAAATTTACGCAGTAAAATCCCGTTTATTTTTAAAATAGTATTTGAGTGGATACTTTTAGTAAAATGGCATATCGACATCGATATATGTAAACGTTATATGTCAATGCATATGTTATGTACTGTCAGTATTTTCTGCACGCCCTTTTGATGATAATGCTTTCAAAAATTTATAATAATTTTTGTGTTCAAGATTAAATTTGACTTCTAGTGAATATCTTATTGACATATCTAATAATAATATACTTATCTCTGGCATCAAGTCTGTCAATGAAGTCAGTACCTAAAGGATACGACGATACGATACGATAGGCTACGAAGGAAGGATAAGACGGCCGGTACTCGTATCGATCTGTGCGACTATGTCAGTGTTCAAATCCGGCAGTTTTCAACAATTTTTTCTAAGGAATACGAACTTAGCAGATGTTCACGAGTGACTTCCAGAATGAAGAAATAGCATTGGGTTTTCAAATAAACGTTTGCATAACTACGCTATTAGTGGTAGGGTTTTGTTGGATTGAGGATTTTGCGTTCCGATTTGAAGTTTTTGGCAGCCATTGTGTAAAACTATACTTCAAGCTCAAGGTTCAAGCTGAGTGGTAGCATTTAGGTTATAATGTTCACGGGCTCTGGTAACCACTTAAGATCAGACGGACCTAGCACTCCTTTATTCATCTACACAAGAATAAAATAAATTGTAGTACATGCGTGTAAATAAGATATTGAAAACGAGTTTATTTAGTTTTTACGACGTCACTTTATTTAGTTTTATTGTTAGTACATACGATATATTTTTTTCCAACTACTAGCATGATCATTTTTGAAATAAAAATATATTTTATTTTCTTTGCTGCTAGAGTATTTATGTAAATATATCACGGGTCATCTCCCAATTAAATATAAATTAATCTTAAGCAATGAATGAAATGTAATCAAATCTTAGTTGTATTTTTTTTTTTTGATGTTAATGCACTGTCGGTTGCACCTATAATTGAGGTGACATCTGCCATGAACTTTTGTCAATTGTTCAATGTTTTGTATTGATGATCACTTTGTTGGTGCAACTTAATAAATAAATAAATATTAGAGGGTTGACAATTGTAAGTTCCTGAAAGACATTTGCATCGAAATGTTCGTTTGTAATATTTGAAATCGCTTACTACACACTTATTCGGTTTTAGCTCAGAGCTACGATGATGCTAATGATGCGTTAGCATTAACCTTTGTTTCCAGTTTACGTATCATTTATCATTTCTTTAGTGTTGTACGTTTGGAAAAATTGTGAAATTCAAACGACAGTATGTTTTCTTTACGCAATTTAAACATTTTGAGTCCGTTTGTCTATATCTAAAAGACCAATTTTAAATTATAAATTTAAAGTAATTTTATGATCATAGTAGCATATTTACTTCTGTTTTTATTGCCCTTGTAGGCAGACGAACATTAGGCCCACCTGATGGTGAGTGGTTACCATCGCCCATAGACTTCAGCAATGCCAGGGGCAGAACCGAGCCGTTGCCTGCCGAAAACTTTAAGTACTAAATACTTTTAACTTTAACTTTAAGTACTTTTACTAATTTTATACGATTCGTTGAAACTAATCATATAAAATTAACCATTCATAATTAAAATCACTCTATCACTCACTCTAGTCAATCTCATCCAAAAAATCTATGCAAAAAAACCACTCATTTAAAATTCTAATAGTTTTAAAACGGAGAAAAGAGCAATAAAGTTTTGTCAACATTATAGATACATTGAATGGAAATCCGCATATTGTGGAGCTGTGTAATGCGATTATAGATTTAAGATCATTTAAAGATTGAATAAAAGTTGCCATCGATATATTCAGCAATGTATAATAACTAACTATATTGGGGTAATGGACCATGTTTGTGTATCAGATCGGCAAATGAAATAAATGGCATAAGTATTTATTTACAAATATTTTATGTTATAATAAAATCAGCTTCATATCTGACTGTTTTCCTGCGAGTACTCGATTATGTTTTCGATATATGAACGTTAGCTTGTGTTTATGAAAGAAGAAAAATGTAAAACAAGTAAATTTTCTAGTGCTTAAGAAAATATGTACAAGTAAGTACATTTACAATGTCGTACAACTGGTTTATGTTTGTGTCGAGCGAGTATACAAGTACGAAATTGTATCGGTGTGATAACTGGAAAATCATCTCTAATTTATGATGATTGACGGCCCATCACGCAGAGAAAGTTAAGCGCCTCGAAATATTCACATGTCGGTTTACATTAAGTGTTCACTATAGCACTGTGACTACTCTCATCTGTTTTCTTCAACGTTCAAGAGCTCACGAAAAATTCTAGGTATGTAGCATAATCATATTGTGCTTATGAGCATATTGGTTGTATTTTATTGGCACTCGAGAGCGCATATAAGCGTAGACCGGTCACATAGTAAGGTCGGCTACTTCACTTCCGTTATTCTGCTCGGTTTCTTGAACTCATAACTTTGACTTGTAATATAATTATAAGGTAATGTCACTTTTTACTGGTCGCAATTTTACTTTATCGATTTCCTATTGATGTAGTCATACAAGTCTCGTGCACCTTGCATTGTATACTTACATATTTTTATGATTCTGTCGATAAAGGCCGCGACCAAGCAGTAAGACAATACAGAACCAAGACTACTCTACCAGGAATGTAAGACTGAGAAGAAGACGAATCCATAAATCGTTTTCAATTTTGCGGCCAAAATAGTAACGATTTCATGAATTTAAACTTTCTGTAATTTTCCATTTTTGTATATATAGGCTTGTTCAGAATAAAAAATGCTTCATCACAATCAAGTCAATCACTCATTTATTGATAATACTATTATATAATCTTCATTTATTTTTACATCTTACGCATTTCATAACGCCAACAAGGATGACAATTTAAATAGGAACTTTTTTTAAAAGCTTAAAAATAGTACTTCTTTTGTTTTTAATAATGTTCTAATATCCACTTAGTTTTCCTTTATTATTGTATTATATACTGATTAATTAAATAAAACTGCCGAATTTCAACACGCACTACTGGAAAAATAGCAAAGACGGTAGAATTTGAATTTAGAACCAGTGATACGAATGAGATTTGGGGTAGTTTTTAATGTATAACTCCTATGTAACGTAACAGTGTTTACGAATATATAGTTATAAGACCACATGCCTGTTGTCATGACAACAAATTTACTGTACTTATAATTACGTCAACATTAAGGTTATGAGAATTGAGTCAAATAACTCGCTTGGCCCCAAATTTGAAAACGACCCGAATACGGTTTACGGAATACATATTCAATATTTTAAACAAATTGCCTTTGTTATGAGCATTGGAATAAAACTCCCTAAATTGATTGTATCGTTTAGGATGACGATCGATGACATTTCACGAATTCACGACTTAGCTGATGTTAAGCGATTATCAGACGTATCAAGTTTTATTGTTTCATTTTTCTGCGTATCTGCCAGTAGCCTCGTGGGGCTATTCTGGCTTCACTGTAACTGGTGGGCGAGTTGACTCATCCGCTCACTTCCCTCTTACACATATCGTCTTTCACGCAATCCATCCATTTCTTCTTTGGTCTACCTCTTCCTCTGAAGCCTTCCACATTCATAGTTAAAACTCACTTATTAACCTCATTGTCTTTTCGTCTCATCACATGTCAATACCATCCCAAACGCGCACTTCTTAACAACTTACTTTCAGACTTCCTCTAACATATTCATTCCGTATTCTATCCATTCTTGGCCTTATTCTGAAAGAATTTCCTTATACCGGCCCTAGAAAAAGCAGCGTTTCGCTGGATCTACCACCGGGTTGGAATCGCGACTCGCTCAGAAGATCGGGCGAGAATATCAGTGGGCCTCTCAACGAGAATGTCACCGACCCTAAAGCATAATTCTAAAATCATAGTAGTGCAAAGGATTATGACTGTCCCGCCTTTTAAAGGTGTGATTATTCCACTTCAGAGATAGAATGAGGGTTTTTACCCGTGTGGACTTAGCAATTTTGAAAGAGTTTTTTGTTAACAGAACACTGTCAGGAGGCAAGTCCCTAATGCTACTGCATTATACAGTTTATTTTTAATCAACATTTTCATCACTGTTGTAAAATGACACGCTGTAGAGTAGGTACAGAAGGAGCGTACACAAGTGGAAATTAGAGACGAATGGAGATTTTTCGCGTCGAAGTCCAAGATGCCTTTCGGATCGCTAAGCCACCGCATTAAGCAAGTATGGTAAATTATTTATTTTTTTATTTACCTTTCTCTAACGTAGAGATTTTGTGTGTGTGGTTTCAATTGTAACCCAGTTTGATAAAAAGACTTACGATATTTTACCTTAGCGGTCGTTAATATTTCAAGCGGCTTGCAATTGTGAAATATCCAAATATATTTTTCATTCAAGGGGACAATGAGCACTATTGTGCGCTAATTCGTTACTTGCAAATATTTTCAACAATAAATTAAGCGAATGTATAAAAACTGCATGCTTTGCTGCATTTTATTTAAGAGTACTATAATTTGACTCTCAACAGCCATGTCGACGACTTGTTCGATGAATATTATTTAGAAATTATATTATTTAGCAGTCAAGTTGAATTTTTCGGTTTTTGTTTACTCCGAAAGGCTTCTGGGCTTCTATTAAAAGTTAATTCTTCTGGCATTTATTAAAATGGTAACTAGGGTCCTTAGATATCACAATGTGAATGGTCCGCCATATTAAGACACGAGATCGAAGTCTCCATTTTGTTGTATAAGGGCTGTTTCGCGGTAGATATATGCAAGGTTTTTGTCAACAGAGCAATCCAGGATTCTCCGACATTTTGGACACGTGTTGCGACGGCCAGCGGAGTCTATCGAAAAACTTGTTGTTCAGGGTAGGGTCAATGGTCCCGGTCGTGGACGAGCTTGCAGCGCGCACTCTGCGTGCTGTGGGTCTCGTCTGCGGGGGAGTTGCTGGACTTCGACCGGGCGCGTCCGTAGGTGGCGGATCACGGGCCTCTGGGCAATAGTCACAGGGGCATCGCTCCTTCTCTCTCGTTGTGTTACGGCGGGAGAGATTGAGCGACGCGGACCAAAACCAGCATCGGGGGTTACACGCTCTCCTCCCCCTTCACTTGCTGAAGGGTGGTTCTCCTGGAGATGCGAGGGCCTCCACTTTTTCCCTCTTTTCCTTGTTGTTTTATTGTTTTGTTCACACTGTCCTTTGGTTATTTTTATTTATTTATTAATTTAATTTAAGTTTCAATCTGTCTCTTTCTCTTCTTTTGTTTCCGTTCATTGTTTTATTTTACACGATTTTCTATTCTTCTTCTCCTGTGGTTTTATTTTGATTTTATTTGGTTTTATTTTTATCTTCTTTCCTTTTATACCCAATTCTAAGCTCTGACACCCGGCGAGAGAATGAATGGCTGGTGGGCGACCAGTCGCTAGGGTGTCCCAGGGAACCGAACCCTGGGTTAAAAAATATATAAAAAAGATATAAATGTAATGGCTAGTTTTAAAAAGATACTACCCCAGGAGGGTACCTCCCGCTCCGCGGGGGGAGAATCCCTCCGTGCGGCCGACTCGTCGGACGCACGCTGCCCCACGTACTCTGGGGGGGGCAAAAACTGCCTAGACGTCAGGTCCGGGAAGGACGGAGTTCAGAGGAAGATGTCCGAGAAGGACCTTGAAGTAAGCTCCTTAAGAGCCAATGTCGTGTCAGACGATGACATGGCCACAGTCGGTTCGGCCCAATCGTCGACCCGCTCGTCGCCGACACGACGACAGCGGAAAAGGGTCCTTAATATAAGCTCAGACGGGTTGAGCAGCAGCTCCGGTTCGGAGGCTCAGGGCCCGTCAGTTGCGAAGCCCAGAGCCGTGACGCCATCAAAGCGTGGAAGGGGACGCCCTCCGACCACGAGGCAGTGCGTTAGCATGGCTGCTGCCAGGAAGGCGTGCCTTAGGGCCCATAGAGAGGAGAGGGAGTTCACAGAGAGCGCGCGCACCACGCGCCAGAAGAAGAGAGCGGCTGAGGGATCTGTCCCTAAGCCTGATGCCGAGCGTAGGCTCCATCAGAGTGCTGAGGTGGCTCTGACGGTGGCCGCCAAATCTAGTAGCCCGAAGGGCACGTATGTGCGTGCATTGAAGGAGTTGGCGGCCACCGTCAAGGAGGCCACGGAGGACCTTGTGGGCCGCACCGCAACTGAAGAGGCTGAAAGACTGCGTGCGATCAACGCCAAGCAGGAGCAGGAGATCCTACAGCTTCGCAAGGAGCTTGATGAAATTAGGAGGGAGCTGGCTACGGTCTCGCAGGTGCTAGGAAATGCACCAGCCGCAGCCCCGGCCCCAAACACCGAAGAAGAAGAGGAGGAGTTGCGCCTCCAGCGCATTATGCGAGCTGTCGGCACGATGCTCGACGCTCGCTTTGCGGGGCTGGAGGGACGGCTTCTACCGGAGCCGCGAATGCGACCATCGCTAGCGGCGGACAGGCGGAAGAGCCGCGAAAAATCACCGGACCCTCCTATGGTCGTAGACGCTACACTGAATTCGGCACCATTATTGAAACCAGTGCCACCTACAACATCGGCGAAAAAGAGGATACGAGGCCCCAGAAGAAAAGCCACTGCGCAAGTGGCTCCACCTGGAACGCCCACCCTCCTCCCGGCTCCAGCTTCCTTGATCGAAAGCTGGTCAACGGTCACCCGTAGGGGCACTCGGCCGAGGGAGGGAGCAGTGAGGACGGTTCCAGTGGTAGCACCCGCTGAAGCGGGAAAGAAAAACCCGTCCTCTGCAAAGAGGAAAGAGAAAAAGCTGCGTCCTCCGCGCTCTCAAGCTGTTGTGCTCAAGCTGCAGCCGGAGGCTGTAGAAAGAGGACTCACATACCGCAGCGTACTCGCCGAAGCGAAAGCCAAGGTGGACCCCGGGGCACTCGGAATCCCCATCCAGCGCATCCGGTCTGCAGTGACTGGGGCCAAGGTGTTGGTAGTGGAAGGTGCTGATCAGAGCGCCAAGGCTGATCTCCTGGCCCAAAAGCTTCGTGAGGTTCTGTCCGCGGAGGGGGTCATCGTGACCCGGCCAGTGACGACTGCAGCCATCCGCGTCAGCGGGCTGGATGACTCCTTGACGCCGGAGGAAGTAGCCGCTGAGCTCGCCCGGATTGGCGAATGCACTCTTGAAGCGGTGAAGACCGGAGAGATCAAGTCTGGCCCAAGTGGGATGGGTCAGGTGTTGGTTCGGTTGCCCGTCGCTGCCGCGACGAAGGTCCTCGCCGTACCGAAATTGAGGGTCGGTTGGAGCGTGCTCCGCGCTCATCTACTAGAGGCTAAGAAGCTACAGTGCTTCCGATGCCATGAGCTAGGGCACGTGAGCGCTCGATGTCCGTCGTCGGTCGACCGCAGCCGTGATTGTTACCGGTGCGGCCAGACCGGCCACGTAGCGTCCGGCTGCTCTCTGGCGCCACACTGTGCTGTATGTGCCTCTGCCGGCAGACCGGCGGATCACGTCTCCGGGAGCAAGGCTTGTGCCAAGTCCCCGAGACCGAGACCTAGAAGAGGAGCTTCCGCTGCGCTTGAGAATGCGCGGAGGCAGCCCGGTACGGCTATGGAGACATCGAATGACGCCCTGTTATGACAGGTGTCCTTCGATTCCTGCAGGGGAATCTCAATCACTCTGCCAGAGCTCAGGACCTTTTGTTCCAGAGCATGGCAGAGGGGTTGACCCATCTTGCGGTGGTCGCCGAGCCGTATCGGGTTCCTTCGAGCCCCGATTGGGCAGCCGATTTGGAGGGCCGAGTGGCTATCATCCGACGTTGTTGTGTAGGTGCTCCGCCCAGGTTCGACGTTGTCGAGAGAGGTTGCGGCTTTGTTGCTGTCCTCTGGGCCGAGGTATTCATATTGGGAGTGTACTTCTCCCCAAACAGGACGCTCGCCGAGTTTGAGGTTTTTCTCAGCGAGCTCAGCCACGTCGTTGGGAGGTCGCACTCCCAACGGATACTCGTTCTCGGGGACCTTAACGCCAAGTCATTGGCTTGGGGATCCTCGAGGACGTGCCCCAGAGGTAGGGCGGTGGAGGAGTGGCTGGTCGGAAGCGGTCTTCTCGTCGTCAATCGTGGCGCAGAACTCACGTGCGTGCGACGTTTGGGCGGGTCCGTGGTTGACGTTACATTTGCCACGCCCGACGTGGCGAATCGCGTACGCGGTTGGGCCGTGATGGTCGGCGAGGAGACGCTCTCCGACCACCGCTACATTCGTTTCGGTGTCGCAGTGCCTCCGGCGGAGTCTATCCAGGGCTCTTCCTTGCTCGGCGGTGGCGGCGCGGGGGGTCCTCGTTGGGCCCAGAAGCGCCTCAACGTCGAGAGGTTGTGTGAGGCGGCTGTAGTCCAGGCATGGCGTCTTGACTCGCTTGGTGAGCCAGCGGACGTGTGCGAGGGGGTGGAGCATCTGCGCGAGGCGATGTCGCGGGTGTGCGACGCCGCTATGCCTCGCATTAGAGCTCTCGCTCCTAAACGCAGAGTCCACTGGTGGACTGAGGAGATCGCTAGCCAGCGCCGGTTGTGCGACGTCAGTCGTCGCGCATACCAACGGTATCGACGTCGAAGAACGCACCGGGACCCCGATGAGGAGGACCGACTGTACGAGGTGTACAGGATGGCCATAAGGGCCCTGCGCGTGGCTATCGGGGAGGCGAAGGAGGCTGCTTGGAACGACCTACTAACTTCGCTCGACTGTGATCCGTGGGGGCGGCCCTACAGGCTGGCGCGCAATGTGCTCCGCCCTTGGGCCCCCCCGCAACCAGCACCCTGCCGCCGGAGACATTGCAGCGGGTAGTCGGGGGTCTGTTTCCGGATTTTACCGGGACGGCCTTCGTCCCCCCTGTGATGACGACGATGCGGGTTGCTGATGGCGGGGAGCCTGCGGACGTTTCGCAGGCGGAGTTTGAATCGGCTGTGCAGAGGATGCGGGCGAAGCGCACGGCTCCCGGTCCCGATGGGATCTCGTCCCGAGCGTGGGCGCTCGCCTTGACGGGCGATGGTTTGGGGCCTGCTCTCCGAAGGCTGTTCAGCCGGTGCCTCCGTGAGGGCAGGTTCCCAGAGCCATGGAGGACTGGTCGGCTCGTCCTTATTCCTAAGGAGGGTCGGCCACGTGACGAACCGAACGGGTACCGCCCAATCGTCGTGCTGGACGAGGCCGGTAAGCTCTTCGAGCGCGTCATCGCTAATCGCCTTGTCCAGCACCTGGAAAACGTTGGGCCTGATTTGGCTCCTAACCAATACGGTTTCCGGAGGGGTCGCTCGACCGTGGACGCGGTCTTGTGTGTCCGCCATCTCTCCGATTGTGCGTGCTCCGAGGGGGGCGTGTTGTTGGCTGTGTCGATTGACATCGCCAACGCCTTCAACACGATCCCCTGGAGCACGATCGTGGAATCACTTCGGTTTCACCGCATCCCCAATAGTCTCCGCACCCTGATAGAGGACTACCTCTCAGGGCGGAGCGTGATTTTCCCCGAGAGAAGAGGATGGGGACGAAAAACGGTGTCGTGCGGGGTCCCACAGGGGTCGGTATTGGGACCACTCCTGTGGGACATCGGTTTCGACTGGGTCCTCCGCGGTGCTGGCCTGCGTGGCGTCGACGTGGTGTGCTATGCCGACGACACGTTGGTGACGGCTCGCGGAGCTGACTACAGGACCGCAGCGATCCTTGCAACGGCGGCGGTCTCCACCGTCGTTAGCCGCATTCGGAGACTAGGCCTTGAGGTGGCCCTCCACAAGTCTGAGGCCGTATGCTTTCACCCGGTTCGGAGAGGACCCCCTCCGGGCGCGACGCTCATAGTCGGTGGAGTATCGATCGCTGTCCAGCCGAAGCTCAAATATTTGGGCATCGTGCTGGACAGTCGATGGCGCTTCGACCACCATTTTGGTGAGTTGATTCCGAGGCTACTGGGCATGGCAGGTGCGTTAGTCCGTCTTCTGCCCAACGTTGGTGGTTGCAGCGTCGGTGTCCGACGCCTGTACCTGGGGGTCGTGCGCAGTATGGCCTTGTATGGCGCTCCCGTGTGGTCGCCCACACTCTCCGCACGCAATGCGGCGCTGCTGCTCCGAGCTCAGCGGGCGCTCGCGGTGAGGGTCATCAGGGGTACCGTACGATCTCCCGAGAGGTCGCCTGCGCCCTCGCTGGTTCCCTTCCTTGGGATCTCGAGGCCGAGGTATTGGCTACGGTATACCGGCGCAGGACACAGTCCCTGGGTCGGGGACGGATACCCGGCCTGTCGGCTGTCAGTCGGTGGAGGCGTGCTGCGCGTCATCTGGCGTACGCTAAATGGAGGGAGCGGTTGCTGGAGGAACTTCATCAAACCTCAGCCACCCGCCGGCGCACTCTCGAGGCCCTGGTGCCCGTGCTGGAGACATGGTCAGATCGGCGACACGGCGTGCTCTCCTTCCGCCTTACGCAGGTCCTCTCGGGGCATGGCTGCTTCGGGAGGTACCTGTGGAGGGTTTGCAGGAGAGAGCCACATCCGGGTTGTCACCAGTGCGGGCATCCGGATGATGACGCTCAGCACACACTCGAAGCGTGCCCGCGTTGGGAGCACCCGCGGCGAGATCTCATCGCGGTGCTGGGGAGGGACCTCTCCTTGCGGGCTGTCATTGCCCGCATGCTAGAGGACGAGAGTTCGTGGGAGGCCATGGCCAGATTTTGCGACCTGGTCATGGCCTTCCGCGAGGCTGAGGAGCGCGAAAGGGAGTGGAATCCCTCTTCGGCTCCTCAGCGAAGAAGGCGGGGTGGGCGACGCGGGCACGATGCTCCCGTTAATCTCCCGTAGGGACTGTTGGGTACTGGGTGCGGGGGCGCCCGGTGCTCTGCTGTCGGTTCCGTGGTGAGGCGGCGCAAGGTGGCTCCTATGCGCCACTCACGGTGTCTCCTGAGACGACGTCCTGCGGGATCTTCCCGGGGATTGGATCCCGTCCTATTGTCAGGATGGGTACCGGCGACGGCGAGCCTGCGGCGCGCATTGTGCGGTACCGTAGGTTTCGTGGAGTCGGAGTGGTGGAGCTCGATGGGGTTTAGTCGGTAGTCGGTTTTGCGGGGCGGGTCCTGCGTGGTAGACGCCGCGCAGCGCCTCGCGTGCCTTTCTCAAGGCGTAGTCTCCAGGTAGGAATTGGAAGAAGAGGAGGACTTTGGTCTTCCTCTTCTCCCTCTTCTTCTCTGGAGGCGCCGGAGTCCGACATAACCCGGTCTATTACCCCTCTCGACCGGGTATCCGTAAATGGATTCCCCAGCGTTAAAAAAAAAAAAAAAAAAAGGGTAGGGTCAATGGTAAAAGATCTCGTGAACGAAGCCCCATGCGCTGGACTGTCCAGGTGAAAATCTTTACCAAAACCCCGCTTAACGAGTGCGTGCGCGAAGCCTCAGTTTGCGAACTGCTGAGAACAGCTGTCAAGGCTTTGATAAACAAGGATTCTACATGACCACGACTGCTCTGCGAAAAGTAATAGACTATGATGATGATGATGATGATGATGATGATAGGCAAGAAGGTGTAAGTAATAAAAAAGATGGTGTTACGTCCCAGCTCGGGCTCTCACAATCACCAGCAAACTAAAGTCGTTGATTTAGTAGAACGTGAGGCCATTAAACGGAGCGATTAATGAAGAACGAGCAAACAATGAGTGGAAAGCAGGTACGTAAATCCATCGGAAGTATTTGTGGCGTTGATAGGATCTGACCGGCGTCGACAATAGAGCTAATTACCACCCATAGCTCGCTGCGTGTGCGCCGGAACTGTTGCCAAGAAACAATACCCAGGGACCTACTCGTTTGTGTCTACTTAATATACGCCTTTGTTCGCTGCAAACTTTAATTGCGATTAATTTTATACAATTGTAACGTTATGTATAGGTACATGTACGTTTGTATGATTTTTTTCACATGTATGTAGATTACGGAAGGAAATGTACTCCCTCCTGGCTGAGCCTTTGCTCGCCCACCTGTCCTGGTGAAACTGGAAAGGCCTCAGGGCCACCAGTAATCCTTCGGTCATAAAAAAAAGGAAATGTACATCTATTTCAGTTATATGTTACCATTTTTAAAGTCGTAGACGTTTTTGAAATATTTTCTTCAGGCACACCTAATTATAATTCATCACAAAAATTACATGAAATATAGTAAATTGAAGTTTAAAATTTGGAACATTACTGTGATATGATTATGTATGATTATATGTATAAATTGTGGAAAATCGAAGTAAACGTTATCAAACGAAAACTAATGTTAAGCCTAGTTAATATCAGATAAAGTTCAGTTCTTTGTCTACAGAAGTTGCCTGCAGTTATATGTATGGAGGTACTCCACTTGTATGTACGTAGGTAGGTACTCCATTTACTTTCCCTTGACATCAAAGATTTGTATTCTGTTACAACGATTTATGTTGTTCTGAATGAAACATCTGCTACAGAAAATCTTTGACCATTATCTGGTGATAGTTTAAATTGGATTTGATCTATTAATTGTTGCTTGTTTTTTTGGCCTCAACTGCAATTTTTAATTCAAAATGTCTATAGCGTAATGATGTAATTAGTTTTAGTACTAAATTTGTACTGTATTTTTTAAGGCTAACACAAAAATTCATTTGTTTAAAATTGCGCAGAACTCAGGGTTTATAAAAGAAACAAAATTAACGTATTTATTATAAAAACATTTTATTAGAAAACTAACATAGGAAAGTAAAAATATAAGAAGTAAATTACAAAATTGTAAAAATCTTGTAAAAAGTTATTGTATCTACATTACATTATATGTACCTAACGGTTCGGTACTGTTTTAAGTTGACCAGATCACATCTGATAATGATATAAACACTGAAGTCGCCGATCATTGTTGCTCTCGAAATTTTGGAATAATATTGAGAAAATTACTCAGATTGTTTATTTCGACGTGGGTCATAAAACAATTAACAGCGTGATATTTCTAAATTTCTCAAATATTGTGAAAAGATTTTACGGCGCTTGCCTATTATATTTTGTTTTTATTACTTTCGATAATTTTAAAAGCACCATAGTGTTAAGTTTTAGACACCAAAAAGATCAAGATAATATAAAAATAAAACAGAGAACTAAGTAAAAAAAATCGATGTTCCCCAGTGGTGTAACTAGTGGTTAACACTTTACTGGGCTTTTTTCTGGTATTCGCTGTTGTGTAAGTATACTAGTAATAATAGACGACTTCAGCTTTTGACTCAGTGTCAATTGTACTGAATTATTTTTGCAACGCAAAAATACATTAGTGACACTGTAAAGACACACAGATAAGCAAAAAAATCACAGCTCCGGTTTATTAAGATTACAAATATGTTTTTGTTTTCTTTTTAACGTCTTTAACATAATTCTATAAATAAATAATGGAGTGTTTAGGACAATCATAGTTGAAGGTGATGTGGACACACTTTAGTTATATATTTTTGCTTAACATAGCGGCTTTCTAACGTTCTCTTTAAACTTGTTCATATTGTGTAGGTTTTTGAGTTAATAAATTTCGCATTTGTTATTCGTTGTCATTTAATGTTTTTTTAAGTCATAATTGAATCAAACTGTCCACGTCACCTTCAAATTCTGGTTCTAAAATAATATAATTAAATTAATCATGCAAAATTACATAAAAACTTAAAGTTATCGATAAAATCTAAAAATCAACTCAGGAACAAATGCAATAATCAATCGATCAAATAACCTTTTTAATAATAAACCTTTTCAAATAATGATCTCAAAAAACTAACTTATATCAATAATATATTACAGGAATATATTAACAACCATATTTTATGCACTCTCATAATTATATGAAGGTAGCCATAATCTTACATATAAACTGGTAAATCTCTCAATGTTTCTTATCGAGTACTTATTAAATCTATAAATTCGCTAACTTTTCAAAATACCATCTAATGAGATACAAGTGGTAGAGTATAAAAATTTATTTCCCAAATAATTTTTCTCATACTTCTGTACGTATTTACAAAATAATGAGTATTGACAAAGAAGGTTCTTCTGGCTCTATAACTATATTATAAGTACACATACACCGAGAGTATAAAAAGCTTCGTTGTTCATTGTACGAGTATTATTGTTGTTACAAAATGTCAAACGTGGTTCTTCTAGTTTCAGTCATAAAAGTCATTCATTACTTACGAGAAATACAAAAGGCTGTTTTAAAAATAATTAGACAAATCCGTAAAGAAAACTAAAAACATCATAAATCTCACATGAAAAACAGCTAGAAGGCAAACATTGAAATCTTAATTGGCAAGAAATAAGAAAAATAATTAGCACACTACACATAGATATGTGCGCAATATTGCAGATTACTTGTAATACGTTTTTATCTGTAATTAATTCAAAATAAAAGTACCATTAATCGTTTAGTAGTAGGTAGGCATTGAATGTAAATTTTACTAATTACGTATTTCGACTTTTGTCAAAGGCATGCAGGCAGGCATGATTTGATTTGTCCTATTTCTGTCAAACATTTTTGAACACAATTCTTAAATATAAACCAGGAAAGTTTAAAATTAAATTAAGCCTGAGATAATGCGTCAATTTGGAAATATTTCCGAATCAACTATGATGATACTTGGTTAATTTTTTATAAACAGACTAGTCTTACGTTTGATAAACTAAAATTATTACAACATCGTTCCAATGAAATTGCATGGGCTGGTGACTTTAATAGAATGATACAAAAGGTTTGACGTGTGGAGGCCAAAATATCAATGCGACCTTAGTGCTTTAAATATTATGTTCTATTATTAAACTGTTAATTATTTTTTAGCATGTTTTACTCAAAACTAATTTTGTTGTTTAAAATATAATATATAGTAATAAATTCTTTATAAAAAATTATGACAAAAAATATTTAAGAATTTATATATAGAATTGAGTATCTTATGTCGGCAGTTACGTAGGCAGTGAAGCCAGAGATAAGGAAGCGCAAGTGGCGTCGTCTCATCGCGTCGACGATTAGACAGGGCAGGCATTACAGCCCGCCCACAACTTACTATACTCACGATTTAATTTTTAACAATACAAAAATTTCATGTTAAACATTTTTGCTAAAAAGTTTCCTGTTACAAAAGCGAAATCATCACTCATCACACGTATTCGTAATGGCGTTCATTAATGGACAGTTTATTTGCTTGCGGTCAAGCACAATGCATTCTCTAAACTCACATTTTGAAATAGAAAAATATTATAATTTTTAAATTGATTCGTACAGTGAAAGTCCATTTGGACGTAACCATCATACGTTAGTATATTATAGCACTTTAAAAGTAGTGAAAATTTTGAATATATGTAATAATATGTATGTTAGTTGCTCTATATCAGGTAATTGCTTTCTCTAGAAAGCACAGGGTGTACTTTCATGCAATTCCATGTTCAAGATTGTCGTATATGAGCACGTACATTCTATTTATCAATTACTATTTGTACATTATTGCGCTCAGTAGGTACTACAACGATCGCGTTGAAGTCCGTTGCTTTAGTAAACAATGGCTATGGGTACAAGTTATTAATAGATATAATAATGATAGGGCGAGGCACGTTATGAACACATAGAACGAACAAAGAAAGGCGAATCGGTTAGCCGTGAAAGGGAGCACAATTTTAAAGACCGCGATTGAACGCCACTTGTATTTATAATTTATAGCAATCTGAGAGCAATCAAGCCTCTCCCAATGTGAGGCAAAGATGTAATGTTAGGAGTGAGAAACCGTTCACTAAACTGACGGATATGGATTTATAGATAATTGCATCATTGAATTTTTTTTTAGTTATTACTAGAAAACAGTTGAAATTTTTTATAGCATTACGTAATGCGTTCTAAAAGTATACGTTTAGTATAAGAGTTTAGCATGTAACAAGGAACACCGAACATTAGCGAAGAATACAGTACATACGATAACCGAGCGGTGAAAGATGGTAGGTTGAGAATACTCGTTCTTTTACTCTGTAATTTTTTATTTTTAGAAAGTTTAGTCGGTCACACAGCGGGAGAAATTACGGCGGCGGCGAGTAATCCCAACGTTGCTCGTCATTGTTGCCTGTTTATCTGATGTTTCCTTTATTCGATACTGTCAATGAGCTACACATTTTTTTGAAGCCGATTAATGTTATCAAATTTATTATAGGACTAAAGAAAATGCCTACCTAACAACAAAACGTGTTAATATCACCTAACAGCATCTAAATTACCTACATGACTATAAATAAACGGAATGTACACACTTAAAAATAATGTGGAAGTAAAAAATAACAGTGTTACTGATTTTTTTTACGCTAAATAATATTCGGTAACGGACGGAATTACATACAAAATCAACAAAGTAACACGCAGCCGAGAATGTTCCAACTCTCTTTGTGAACTGCCATTTTATCTCTATATTTTTTTTCTATTTTACTAGCACCTTACCAAATTCTCCTGTGATATGTCAGTCTTTATGTTTGATTACATACATACATTAAAAAACATTTATAGTCATATCACCGTGATTTTTAATGTAAACGACACTACAGAAACTGAACAAGCGCGACTCACAGAACTTGTAGCAGTTACCTTTGCTTGTTGGGTTTGACAGCGCCGTTGGCGGCGGCCGCTTTTTGTGCCACGTGTGTCTGGTAGTGCTTCGCGAGATGTGCTTTCTGTCTGAAACTCTTTCCGCATAGGGAACATGTAAACGGTTTCTCCCCAGTATGTGTTCTTACGTGTACGTTTACAGAATATTTATCTTTAAACCCTTTTGAACAAATAGAACAGTAATGCAGAGATCTTTCTTTTCGAACTCCGTTAGATGTCGAAGTAGCCGCTTGAACGGCAGGTCCAGACTGCGGCTGTGCACTTGGCGGGGAATTTTTATTCTGTATCCTCTTATATTTTTTGCTTGTGTTTTTTGTGCTCGTAACTGCAGGTGAAGTGGTGACTATTTGCAAGTTATGTGGGAGTTGTACTTCCCCAGCTGGAATCATCGTCACTAATTCACCATTCACATGATGGATGTTGTAGACACTTCGAGTAGGATCAATGGGTTCTACAGTGCAGAATGGTTGCATTGATTCACCAAGCTCCGTGGCTATTCTTTTTAATTTTTCATAGTCTTCAGGATAGTTCGCATCCAACTGAGACAGCAAAATGTCATCCACGCTCTGCTGCGTCGATGTCGGATTTTCTCCATTAGTTATAACAGCTGTGCTTGGATCCTCTAATAAAATTGAAATGTTGACATTTCCGTTTGGAGGTGAAATTGCCATCAATAATTCCGGATCGGCGTCCTTTGCATCTTGGTACATAGATGGTACGTCAGCTTTGTTATTATTATTGATTATGACTCGCTTCAATTCAGCATTGGCGTCTATTTTAGTAACAGTACTTTTTTGAACAGTACGGAAATAAGCTTTTCCCTGTAATGCACTTCTAAGTAAAGATTCATTCGCATTGTTATTTGTGGCTTTCCAGTCGTTGTTATTGTTGTTAAATTCGATTTGAGTATCCAGTAAAGTTGCAGCACCAATTAAAGAGGAACTTTGCGTGTCATCATTCTTATCACTGTTTGTATATTCGTTTTCGTCGTAATATTGTTCCACTTTTATTAGATTACTCGAGTTCAGATCATTGTTTTGACTCTCTGAATCACCATCTTCAAAATGAAAAGGTTTGGGGAGATCTTGGTTGAAATCGTTTGGAAATCCATTCATATTTAATATTGATTCCAGATCCAATGAAGGATTGGGTTCTATGTCTGCCGGACTAGACATAGAAACGTCTTCGTCTTTACTCCAATAGCGACTTGAACTGTTTTCTGTTATATCGTGATTGAGGACAGTAAGAGTATATATTTGACCATCGGTATTGTTGATTAGTTTATTTGAAATTGTCGTATCCGTGCAGGGGGTATCCGCTATTTCACTATCTTGGTTCCAATAACTAAATTTATTTAAGTCCTCTAACATTGAAGTGTCCAAGCGATCTCGATCACGATCTACATTCCATATCGAGTCAAAACTTTGTAGTGTAGTAGAAGTAGTCGCGGCTGTCATTGCGCTTGTATTCGCCTGCGTCGTCGCAACACTTAACAAGCTATTGTTGTTCTGTTCTTTCGGTTCCTCCGATAACAAAGGATTCGACCTAGAGTCGGGCGATTCCATGAACACGTTTACAGATCGCATTTGTTGTTTATATTGTGCATCCGTAACTTCGTTGGACGTCACGAAATCAAAGAAATCCGACTTTGACCGTTCTGGGGCAGTGGTCGTCATGACTACCGTGATTCAACTCAGAACGATTATCAAAATTCGTTCTCTCGCCAGTCTAGAATTGTTCGATTTGCAGCTTCGTGTCTTTTTGTACTTAAGTAAATATATCTAAATTAAATAAGTGTAAAACCCGGTATGACTTGTACTTTATTGGCAGTCGCTACAGCGTCGGTAACTGGTAGTGTGGTTGCAAATGTGGGCTGGGGTGCTACTCGGACGCGCCCAACGTGCTCGAGTATATCGGCGGACCAATCGAGTGTGCGAACTTGATCCGTACGTTCCTTTTTCCCATTATTCACCCCAACCCTATAAGCCGCTCGACAAGAACTTAGTTGACCAGGTTCTTGGCAGATTTGATATTCAATGTGATTCTTTTGGCCATGGTTTTTCTAAGTTCGACTTTCGAAGTTGATCTGTAACAGAAAAAAATAAATAAATGTTTTTTTTTTAAATATGAAACATAAAAATTAAAGTCTTTAGAATTATATGGAACTAAACTTAAGGTTCTTATTTTTGTAAATTTTACGATGATGACTATTGGTTCCGTATCCATTGTAATTGTGAGATGATAATAAATTTGTTGGTTGCGAGATTTGAAGGCTGGTGCATAATTTAATGGTTAATCAAAGAACTAGACTGTTCGTATTTAAAAAGTACTGCCATATGCCAAGGGCTAAACTGTAAATTCATCAGTTGGAGTTACTCTATTATGCTATCATGTGACGTCAAACTATTTTATTTAAGGTTTCGGACTGTATTAAAATAACTTTTTTATTTTTTCAATGATTTGAATAAAACAAAAACATAATATTATGTCGAATTATCCTCAGTACATCACTGAGAATAATTCACTTTCGAATCGGTTCAGCCACATAAGGAAAAAAATACTGACAAAATGTCGTTTATCAGTTGTCGTATTTTAATATTTTTAGACTTTGAAATATTACGTAGAGAAGGGAATGAGCTCACGGCCTATCTGATGTTAAGTGGTTGCTGGAGCTCATAGATAAAAAATGTGAATAACACCACTCACATTGATATATAAGATCGCAGTCTCTGTATTGTATTGTATGACATCTATCCTGCCCTTCAAATCGGACCACATGGCTGCTTCACGGCAAAAATAGGATGTTTCTACCTACACGTATGGTCTTATGATAAGCCCTGTTATGGGTGCGGCGTAGAAGGGTTATTAATAATTTCCATACAGTTACTTAATCTTAACCAAAATATGAGCGCGTTTGAATGTTTAATTAGTAAGCTCTTTCGTGTCTTTAGATCCTGTACGAAACCAGGGCGAACGAGTCACGCGCACTGCCTATCAGACATCACGTAGCGTCGGAGCTTGTGCTCGCCGGCCTCTAGTCGCAATCCGCACCAACACAATCACAATACAAGAAAACGAACATTAAATTTAAGATGAAAGCCGAAACGAGATCATCACACGGCTTGTAATTGTAATGGACGTATACATGCTTCTTACTTTCTACATTATAATTAGCGTTTTTTACGTCCTGCGAAAATTAAAACAGTTATTTTAAGCCTCCATTAAGTTTCAGCACTTTCAGTGAAAACGCTCCCTGCCTGTATTATATATTTATATTTGCATGACACGTACTTGACGTAAGATGAGAAAGGTCTGTCAAACGACACGATGAATTGGAGCAAGTGCGAGGGACCGAAACAGCCAATATTATATTACATCTGATAACCGATACAATGGTCAGTGGCTGATATTTTACGAAATATTATTTACACCTGTACTAACTTTTATATAACTGCATAATATCTAAGAACACAGACACTTAGAGGGGTATTTATTTTTCTTAAAATAAGGACTGTTTCAATTTAAAAATAAAAAAAACATTAATCTTAAAATGAGGCTTTAAATGTGCAAGGTAAATATTTTGTACCGTTAGTGAGAAATTATTTATTTCTATAATTTCACTGACGTATAAGCAATGAAAATAAATACATGTGTGTATTTCATTGTGTTTTTATAACTGAATTAATGTTGATCTTAAGCAATAACGACTACTAGAACGAATTTTTAATAAACATTGCGGAAGTAATTTTATTGTGAGCTTTTTAGTTCGTCATTTGAAATTAATTTCTAAATCAACCAATTATATTTTCACGACCTTATGTTTTTAAGGTTATTACTTAGTCATTAAGTTTATAGACGAATGAATATATATATTTTTTAATAGAACAGAAGTGGTTATTTAGGAAATATTAAGTCAAGTAACCTTTCTTGCGTTACATAAGTTTCAGTAACAAAGTTTCACTGCATCGCGTGAATATAAACTACAGTTTACTGATGATCGTAAATTGATAATTATATTGGACTACTTATACATAGTTGGATCGTTAAATGCGAATTTGCAAACAATACTCGACTATATAGTTTGCATCACGGATATATTTGAAATGTGAATAACAAATGTTGTCCAGTCTTTCCGTCGTTATTTTAAGCGTAACACGAATAAAGCGGCAACAATAACGTGCGCTAACATCTCGAAACAGAATGTAAATTTATACGTTATTTTGTGCGTTTCACTAATACTTATATGCCCCTCACCTCATATTTATAGTTTATTAATTAGTTTTAAATTGGTAAGTTATTAATCACACTTTATTGCTTTCGCGATTGTTGTACTTAGTTATATCGTAGGCAGAGTAATGTACCTGTAATTTGCGTAAAGGTCACAGCTGTGGTTTTTCTAAGAACTGCTCGAATGAAGCCGGTGTAACTATTAACTGTTTCGTTTCTCATTATTGCAATCAATTCGGATCAGTGTTCGTAATGGCTGCTTTAATGGGTAAAGCTACTTATTATTAAAAACTATTTTTACGTCGTCCGTTACTAAGAAAACCGTAAAGTATTTAAAAAGTCGAAAATAGTAAATATGTAGTTACAATAAAAACCGCGAGATTAAGTCGTAAAAATAGTTTTAATTATGTCTACGGCTCGCTAGAATCGAAGAAAATACTACACAGCTATTTAATTTAACTTTATTTTTTAAATATAAGGCTGGATTACCTTTTGCTGTTTCAACATACGAGTACAGCGGTCGCCAGCTTACTACATAGTAGGGTGCATTGTGAGCCCGCACGGATTAGTATCGCCATACTTATACAAAGCAATCTAGGGTTCTAATTTGATGGTTTGAAAGACCGTTATATAGTACAATTTAAATTTCAACCTCATGTCTCAAGGTGGATAGCGGAGTTCACATAGAAATTTCTGTAAATTTAAACGGGTAACCACTTAATACCGGGTGGATAGTGACTTTTGTCTTGACATCTACAATTTTTTTATGTAATCCTAGTTTATGGCGTATTTCATATTTTTCATGTTTGGCGCTGTTTGTAAGTCTAAATGCAAAAAATAAACGGAATGTATTTCTATTATAGGTTATACAAAGTCTCTTAAACAGGCTAGTTAGTTAGTTTGTTAATAACAAACGCTGCTTTTACAATTCGTTAAACCTACAACGCATAATGTCTCTTTTAAGTATAGCCAATCAACATTTCAAGGATTTCTTTGTAATTTAATATTAGACTTATTGCGTATTTTATATGTTGCATAAAAATAGGTGTTTGAATTACACGTTCTTTGGTATATCCTAAGTCAGGAGTTAATATATATCAAGTCAACGACCTGACAGTGCGACTTGGTTGAACAAGAGCCAGATTGAAATTTTCAATGGTAATGTATTACAGTTTTTCAGTTTACTGGTGTTAAATTTTTAATTCACTTGGTATAGGATATGAATTTATGTGTAAACTTTGTACATGTATGTGGGTTAGCGAGATTTTGCGTCATGAGCCACGACGCTGCCTCCGCGCTCAATCAATTGGATCACGTCACAATCTTTACTACCAAATCTTGCAATTAACTTTTAGATTTCATGCAATCGTCGAGGATGAGAATCGAAAAACATAAATATTAACTAACAGTAGCTTATAACGTAAATAATACTATAATTTCATCCTCGGCATTAAAAATGAATATTTGGAGAATTTAAATATTTCATATATCGTATAACGTTTGATAACCACACGAAGAATTCGGTCAATGGTCTTTTATTTAAACAAAACAACTGGATCTACTATTAATGGCAGGCGGATAAATAGATTTAACTCGTTATCTTTAATTAACGCGCCACAAACGACCTCAATATCGCAACTACAATGCCGGATTTTATCTCTTTTTAGCTATCGAACGATGTCTACAAATTGTCTTGTATTTATTTACTGTAAAAATAAGCGAACAGTTAACGCTAGCTTTCGATCGTAGCGATAATAAAGGCGAACTTTAGTTCGAAAGCATGTTATCTTTTATCTTTGAGCAGGTTTCTAATTTTATAAATACGATAATTAATACGATTCAGAATTACGTTTCTGGAGCTTAGAACAGCTTTAAAGAACTGATTTTCGATAATTTATTTCTTTAGTGTGTTACTTAAAAACTCAGATAAGTTAATGTTTGGATTTTTAATCGCAAAAGTTCTGTAACGACAATGCAGTTGTTTTAATTGCAAGCGTTGCACTGTTATGGAGGTACATTTACTCTGGTTACGTGGCTGCTCGTTTTCTGGTTGAAATAGGACGTCGTCGTGCCGCATGCACGGGTGCGCCGTGAGCGTGAACGACAACTGAAGCCTATTTGAATAATGCCGACAGCAAATCTAAATCAAATTAACAAACACACAAAAGTACTACTTTGCTTAAATAAACAAATGAAAAGGTTTTCAAATGGATCGCAATATGCCGCAACACGATAAAGCCTTTGAAGTCCCTTTTCAATTACTTGATCCGTTTTCTAACGTTTAAAAATTAACGAGGCAACGGTAAATGAGAGTTAATAAAATTCCCTGCATAACTAACCGGCATTAGTCTGGGCTTCAGTGCACAGCAAACTTGAGCTAGCCGCTGACATTGATCGACGATGTCTCTTGACATCGTCCAGCCTTTGATCTCCTTCGTACGTTTAACTATTGGAAGTTTATGCTAGATAATTCGAATGAAGCGAATTCAAGTTGGAAAATAATAATAAAAGTGAAATTAGCATTACGCGGACCCAGTGATGCGATTACGTCGTACATTACACTAAACATACTATTACCGAGGACAGACTCCTTAAGTGGTTTCAGGTCTTTGAATATACCTACATATGTAGAAAGCAGTATTAAAACTGAATTAATATTTGGGCCCTGTATAAATTATATTTACCCATTTTACTAATAAAGTAATTGAATATGTAATACGGTTGATTAATTCACTCATTAATGTGATCTGAAAATCGTTTATTAAACTGATTTAGCAATGTTGCATGCAAAAACTTTCGCAATTTAATGAGCCTTGCTATAATTATCAGAAATCTGTTGAATATAATTAGGCGGTAGATAATAAAAACAGCGTTGTACTATGTAGCTTTACATGAGTGCGTTATAAATGCCAGGACGGGTCGTTTGCAGCTTACGATCTGATTTATTGCAGCCCGGAGACCGGACTCTGTGCAAGGATGCATAATCTATTCGACCATTAATGGTTCAGATTAGTTAGCATCGTGCAACTGGAGACCGTCGAATATGACTTAAAATATAGTCGGCGTTTATAGTATTAAGTAGAAGCTGCTCGAATTTCCCACGCACTAATACATATAAACAGAGTTCTTGCGCGCCCACCGTACAGCGCGTTTGCACGATGCAAATGACCTGATTCAGGCAAATGCCAAAACTGCACGCTTGTTTTCGTGGGTAATTCAATTAGATAATTTCATTGCATGTAATACTAATGAACATTATAGAATTTTTTTGAGGTTGTGGCCATCCGTGATCACAAAAACTTTACAGCATCCGAAATGTCAAAATAAAAATATAATGACAATAAAAAACGCGAGATAAAATCTTAAAATTAGTTCTGCGTATTAAAGTTGTTAGGTACATTAACAAATAGAACAGTGTAGCATAAATACGACAAGCATAATCAGAAGATAATTCCTTCCATCTAATGAAGTACGATTCATTAATTCATTCTAAAATTAAAATATATAAATAAAATTACAATAGATAAAATTCGACTTGAATTCTACTTAATTCTCGATATGTTAATGTTAACAGTACAATATATTAATATGAATGATGCACGTGAATTAAACCAGTACAGGTGTGTTTCCACGCTCCATACAAGTTTAGCTGGTTTAGGAAATAACAATGCGAAGCGATGACCGTTTTGTCCCTTGTTAAATATATTTGGTCATCATATAATTGAATGAAGCGTCCATTAGTTATAATGTGGCGCAGATCACGTAATACGTCTCTAATTCGCACACACAAATAGAAAACCAATCTGTCTATAATGGTCCATTAAAATGAACACACGATAATTGTCATTTCACGATTGTAATTGCGGTATATTTCATAATTCAAAACTACCTGGAGCCACTGCGGTCATCCACATTGCGTTTCCAGAGGTCTTTTTTGCCACGTACCATCCGGCTATGGAATGAGCTCCCCTCCACGGTGTTTTCCGAGCGCTATGAATGTCCTTTTTCAAGCGAGGCTTGTGGAGAGTATTAAGCGGTAGGCAGCGGCTTGGCTCTGCCCCTAGCATTGCTGAAGTCCATGGGCGACGGTAACCACTCACTATCAGGTGGGTCGTATGCTCGTCTGCCTAAAAGGGCAATAAAAAAAAACTGTTTTCCTCGCACTACATGACGTTGTATTCTGTATAGGCGGCCCAGATTTTGCTCTTTAGGAAACAATTGCCACTAAGGTAAATTACTTGAATGAAATAAATAAATTCTAAGTTATTATCTCAAAAGAACGTCTAGGTTTACTATTTGGCCTATGTGTACGTTTAACCGAATAATGACCATAAATGTACGAAACTGTGCCGAGCGGCCGCTATGAATTTTCTTATACGGCATGAAACACATAATAATGTGATTTGTCCGATAAGCGTCAATCATGATGTAGTTTCGAAATAAGCCAAGATTGCCCTACATAGCGGCTTCACTTACAAAAAAAAAAGAGAAACCGCGGTATTGCGGTGTCCGAAAGAAAATCTTATTGTCGATATAATATTAAGGGACGATATCCGAGACGGGCGGGCGACGGACGCGCTCGGCCGTCTGCTCCAGTTAAATAACGCTCCCCTGTACACGGATCCGGTTCGATCTCGTTTCATACGAAAAATGCACCTTCACTTTATAATGGGCTTTTAAAGAGACAGCTTAAAGGTTTGTCGTGAATTAAGATATTTTTTGAGAACAACTATAGCTGTAACAGTCACGTGTGCTTCAAAAGCGCATCCGATTCTAGCGTTCGATTGCTTAGATCATGAAAACATTGTAAAAAATAAAATAAAAAAGGGTGTGTGTGCTTATGTACGCGCGTAAGAAGTTATACTTTATTTTTATTAAATTTATTACTTTTTTTTATTAAAATTTTAATCAATTTGAAAAAAATATCGATTAAACAACATCCTCAAACACCCATATTGGACATCCCTTTTCTTGACATCGTATAAATTCGGTAATTCTCGGTACGGTTCGGAAAGTTCACCTGCGGCTATATTCAGACTCGCCAAGTTACGTCGGTCGTATTGTAATGAGCGATTTAGTGGGCAACTTCATTCTGTTAATTTTGTGTCACGGTGCGAGCGCATCGAAAAATTTCACTCTCATCAATTCTTCATAACGCGCCTAAAGAAGTATAGCTTCAAAAATAAAACCTTTTTTTTAGAATTAAAAAACAAATCGTTGTGAACGTGTTCAGTTCTGAATCATAGATTTTCGTGAGAATGTTAGGTCAGGATTTCGACATTGCCCATTACATACATTTGGCACTGCATATTTAGACTTCATCTCATTCCTTTCGCCGGGGTCTTTCCTTTGACGCAAGTCATCAAGAAATCGCAAGATTTCTAAAAGTCATTTCGAAAATATTTTTGAGGCACACAAATCATGAAAGACTACTTTTGAAGAGAATTTAATGTAGTAGTATCTTTTCGTAAGGAAACGCTCAAGATCTTCAAAGATAAACACTATATTGTACATAAAATTCTAAAATATAAGCGGGTAATGAAAATACCATAATATTGTGAGCCCGCGTCTTAGGTATATTGTTATTTCTGTGAAGCAAGCTTTCAGATATGAAGGATGGAAGACCCGTTCATATAATCGAATTATAACTTCGATCGTATGTTTCAAGGTATGGTAGGCGCATTTACGTCGTAATCGCTATTGGCTCCACTACTTAACACGAGGTGTGCTCGGAGATGGTTCACCCAGCTATTTATCGAAAGTGATCTAATTCGTGAGAATCACCAAATGCTTATACATTTGTATAAAAATAGCAAAAAATCGATACGGAGTGTAATAAAAAGTTCAAAATATGACTTTGTTTAAGTAATCAGAAAATATTATTATATATAAGCGCCTAAGATGCCCTCGAACAAATTTTTCGATCCCTATTAAAAAAATCGCTGAAGCTGTTTATCTAAGGTTCAATTTCATAAATGGTTAATTTGGAACAGTCTTCCTTACATCTTACGAGAAAGGTCATCACCGTAAAGAACGACTAGACGTCCGCATATAAAAATGATGAAATTCAACTACTCTCAACCACTGATTTGCTCTCGTATGTTCAACACTATACAAAACGATAGTTTCAAGTATCATTTTAGTCTCGCAGACAGTTTTAGGATTGAGCAAACCAAAAATCTTTAAATAACGTACACATTAAGAAATAGCTAAAAACTCATAGACGTTCTGACCTCATAATAACGCTGTCTGTCAAATTTAGTGGATACTTAGCGGCTCTTATGTGCATCGCTCCTAAATATCCGCAAGTCACTTAGCACATGTTCACTTTGAATTTAAGCGCACGTGCTCTTAGTTAATTGTGGATATTTAAATTCAATAAGTACCTAAAAGTATTCATTAACGTAACGTACAAAATAAATTACGTATTACGCTGTCTTTCGTTTATATTTTTAAGAACATTGCTCTTTTATCGTTTGACAATTGATGAACAAACAAAAGGCTCGGATGGAAGTACTTTGACAGGTGCTTCGACGTTAACTAAAGAAAATAAATGGAGTTATTGACTAATTGCCTTTTAACACACAAATTTGATTGGTTTATGAATCTTATGAAGCAGAAGCCGCGTGCTGTCATCGTTTGACAGGTAGATTGAGAATAGGATTAAACAAATAGGACTCGATATTATCTATAAGGTTATTAAGATTTATTTAATTTGATATTTGTTTATTTATTATTATTGATTCGTTCCGATACGCTTCATCTGCCCTAGTTATTGGTCTTAGTAGGGCGGTATTGGATAAGCTACATGTGTTGATAATTTTCTCGGATAGGTCACACAGGAAGTGTGAATACGAAGTTCTTATCAGTCCAATACGAATACTTTGACGTGTTCAAAATGGAGCCACATTTTTGATCTTTCCTATGTTTGCTGTATTTTTCCGAATAAATTAAATCTGAATAGTTTCTATAGGCGTTAATCGGCAGACATACACGTGGCTCTGTTGTTAAGCCAGTACGGAAGCACTTAAACATCGCAATATGGCGTCACATACCTTAAGACTTAGGTCAAACTCTTGATTGTAAACTTTCAAACGTGAATGAATGCTTAGCGGCAGAAGTAGGCCTACTATAGGAACGGTGATACTACTCGATGCGGACACACAACGACATTTTTAAGAACTTAAATACATTAGTTTTCTACTTCCAGGGAGTATCAGCATAAAATTTCTCTGATGATAAGAATTGCTATAATTGTCTTAATTTATTACACAATGAAATTGAATGTAAAGGTAAATTTTCAATAAACATTAAACGACATGAAATGAGGTATCTTGAATTCTATTAATAAGGTATAGAAACGAAACAATAATCTATGAAATTTAATTCTCTTATTAGGATATAGATATTTTAAATAGACCCAGACAAACTCTATTCGAATGTTCTTATTTGAGATAAGAATTTTCATCGAAAAAGACACAACGATAAAATAAGATCATTAAGAAAACACCAACAGCCTTCTCCAAATAATTAACTATTTAAATATTATGTAATTCATTTAATTATTTATACATTCGTCTCATATAAAATATCAGAGTGCAAAAGTCAATCTAATTATTCGCTCACGTACTGAAACCCGTCATAAATAAACATTATAAACGCCAACTAACAGGTCCTATTGGGGAAGTGGAACATTATTTATTATGTACGAGACTAACAAAATAGTAATATCTAACTAGTCTATTTTATAACACTTTTAAGAGCCGTTAACATATTTATGGTGATTCGATTGTCCGTTCATGAATTCATTGGGAAATTTTAATGAACTGCTTCAGTATTGTTGTATTTTTTTTTATTGCTTAGTTGGGTGGACGAGCTCACAACCCACCTGGTGTTAAGTGGTTAGTGGAACACATAGACATCTACGACGTAAATGCGCCACCCACCTTGAGATATAAGTTCTAAGGTCTCAAGTATAGTTACGATGTTGGGATCTTATCAATAAGTAGTAGATCATAGAAACAAGAAGTATGCGGAATATCTGTTACGACTGATAAATGTTTAGGCAAACGTAAAATATTAATAGATGTAACGTTAAGATGCCTCAATAAAGCGAAGCGAAGGCTTAAGCAAAGAGTGTGTTTTGCAAAGCAGAAGTGCGCCCTGAAATCGAATACTACTTCTAACTACAGGTCCTACTGTACCACTATGAACTGTCATTCAAACGATATAAATATATAAGGATATAATTTATAAGAATCCTAAGTGGTAGGTGGTCTTACCCTAATCATTGCTATAGTGTATGAGTTATGTTACTCTAACTACCACTAACATCACGTGGCACGCCAGTTTGTCTGTCTACTTTCAAATGAACGTTTTATATCAATGATCTATATTTCCAAAACTGTTATTTGCATGGCTATCACAGCTTAATGAAGCCATTTTTAGCTTAAGTTATTGTTTACTTTCTTAGTGACTTTTAAGAAAAGTCAATTGAAGGTAACAATTATATTCCATTTAACAACCAATTTATAAGTTTTATGTTAAATGGACGAAAAACAGCTTAAACTTCGAACCCGAAAACTTAAGTTCAAATCAAGTAATTATTGAATTCTTAGTGAACGAATTAAAAATCAGATCTTTTATATTTGTAGTTCTAAAACTAATTTATTGACGTACTACCAAAATAGAAGCAATGAAATCAAAACAGGATATTGGAATAGATCAGAATCACCTTTAACATTTTGTAAAAACAATGTGTTTCTCTAAATGCTGAAATGTTGTATAGACATGACAATCCTTTCCTTGTTGTATAAGTTTCTCATCACGACTGGAGGAGATATGGAGCACGCGGCTGTCTAGGAGGTCTGCATTTCAATCGTTACATACTAAAATTACGAGTGTTGTGAAATCTTTGCTTGTTTTTCAAATTTACTATTATTACATTTTAAGGATCGAGTAGGTTAACACATCTTTTACGTTTTAAATGAGCGCTTTTGACTTGCGGATGATGGTTGGTGTGTTGGTGCCAGCGTCCTCTTTGTTTCTATAGCGAAAATCACGTATGTCTGAATGTTATGGAGGCCGTTTCAAGTCGACGTGGCCTAAAGGATAAGACGTGCGGTGCATTCGTGTTAAGCGATGCACCGGTGTTCGAATCCCAGGCGGGTACCAATTTTTCTAATGAACAACGTACTCAACAAATGTTCACGATTGACTTTCACGGCGAAGGAATAACATCGTGTAATAAAAATCAAACCCGCAAGATTATAATTTGCGTAATTACTGGTGGTAGGACCTCTTGTGAGTCCGCACGGGTAGGTAGAACTTATATCTCAAGGTGGGTGGCGCATTTACGTTGTAGATGTCTATGGACTCCAGTAACTATTTAACACTAGGTGGGCTGTGAGTTCGTCCACCTATCTAAGCAATAAAAAAAAAGTGATTGAGTTTGCCAGTCTCTTAAATTCAATGAAACATTAATCAAAAAAGGAACACATAAAAATGAGGTTAGGATTATTTTTATTAGAGTTTCTCTACAGCTTAGTTCATATTTTTCTCAATTATCTATGGCTTATTTACGCATTCAGCATGTCGATCATATTCTATGTGTCTTTGAAATATAATAATAGCTAAATTTTAGTGAAAACTGAAAGTTGTTTGACAACAATAAATGGCGTTTAGCAATTTTCCTGGTATGGAACATGAAGCATCTTATTCTGTTACATGCATTAATAAGCAATTATAAGTGAATTATTAGTATTGGTAAGCGCATTAGAAACACTCCGTTCACGTATGGAGAGTTAGTTATCGGATGTTTTAGTCGCATTTCACGGTGCAAATGACTTCAGTTTAATCATTTTCGAGTCGTGATCTCCCATCAATTTATTTTGCCGTTAATAGTGTGTCCTGATTTTATAGGTATTATCTCGTCTATCGTATGGCCGGTGTTTCGCAAGATCACAGTTTATCGTGATTTGCATATTTCTCGGTGTCGATGTGAAACGCTCTTGCACATCTGGTGCACTACTTATAAATGTAATTCGCCACGGTCTTGTAAATACCATAAAAATATTCTTTTTCTCAAAAGTATAGAAGCTTACAATTTTTTTAGACCTATTTTAGTGTATCTTTCTCTTTCCTTTCCTTTATTTTCTATTACCTTAGGAGAGTTCAACTTATATTGGTTATAAGGCAAGTGAAATTTTTGTTCCTTTATAATAATATGACAGTTGGCTTGATATTAAGTTATGTTTATTGAACAGATTTAAAATCCTGAATTTTTTTCATGGCCTTTGTATGCAGGCACTCTCACAGTCCTCCTGACGGTGAGTGGTTGCTAACGCTCATGAACATAAGTAACGCCAGAGAAACAGCCAATTCGCTGCGTATCGTTAAATAGCATCAGCATTCATTGTCGGTTCATTGAAGATATTTTTGAAATATCTTTAATAAACAAACAGACACTTTTATTTTATAGTTTTATAATAATATAAAAACAGCTTAGACAATATTTCGACTATTAAGCTTTAAAAAAATCATTTAATGTCAATTCAAAAAGTGTTCAGCTATAAAAATGTTAAGATAGCTCTGCAGAATTGTAATCAGTTTGATCTAAATAAATAAGTTTTGTCTCAAGGTAAATTTCATTTGAATTCAACTCATTAATTATATAAATCAATCGCGTTTTAGTAAACACGTTAGTTAGTGTTGAAGTTACGAATTTATCAACCGGTGATCGTGCGGCTTCAGTGTGGAGCACGGAGGCCGGGATGATACAGATACACGACTAATCCTTTCACTGAGAGCCTTGAGCGCTGTGCCCTGGGATTGACCATTACCGGCTCTTGTTAATGTCCTATCGATTAACATAGATCGCTACTACAAGATTTAATGTCCAGCGTAAATTCGTAACTATTGTACGCTTTGTTTGAAATTTATTGGCAGTAGACATCGGGCAGGCAAATGTTAGGCCGGTCCCATGCCATCCGAAGAGGCGATGACGAAAAGCCGGACACATCCGCTAATTAGGCTCCTAGAGAACAACTTGAATCTGTTCTGAGATGCGCACTACTCGTTTAGCAATTCAAATGGAATCTGATGAGATTATTTTCATCATTAATGGCATTTTGTGTTGGTCATATTACATCCGCATTATAGGTGTTCTTTTGTTTTTTTAATTAAGCAGAGCTGTGCGTGTTTTGTTGTCCAAATTTATTAAGCAACTTTCTATTTTACGTTAGAAACGATATAAAATATCAAGTTTTCATTTGAATAAAAAAAAAACAAAAAACGATTTTGGCAAAGGAGACGATAATACATGATTACCATTGAAATCCAATTGCGTAATCGCATTTTCATATTGGCGGCGCACATAAAATTAAGATGCTCGCGACCTCGTCATTAAGTCGAACGGTTTCCGCAATTTAAAGGACTACAAAAATGGTACATCAATTGTTAGCCGACTGTGACACTTTACAGAGCAGCTTTCGTAATGAATGTAGCCGAATTATGTTTTTAAGTAGTAGGCGATCGTGTTCGACTGTCGTAAAACCGGAATCGAGTTTGCTCTCGTGTGCTGTATTTGTAAATGTAATCGCAGTGATACTCAGGCGAAAATATATTTAATGACTTTCGTTCAATGTGATCTATATATTGACATTTACTTGCGGCATGGTAACTTGTAATTTTAATGATACGTTTAAAAGCACGAAAAGGTCATTATTTATCGGAAAGCATGAAGGTTTCTCGTTTTATATACATATTATTAAATCTTTTTCGATAAATTCATTCATCGTAATCAAACGTGTCCATTCGAAATTCAAAACTAAGTAATTTATTTAATAAGGCCGCACTTTAGATAAGCAAATCACGATTTTAATAATTAATAATTTACCATTAGGAATATTTATAATTCGTTTTTTCGTAGTGTTCTTGAAAACGAAAACGTGGCGTTGGTTATTTTTCACATATTAGCGCTAAAAACCGAAAATGATATTTTAATAATTCGTTTTGTATCTAACTTCACGTAACATTATGAACGATTTACAGAAATCACGGTCTCGGGGAAATCGGTCTGACAACTTCAAAATGTGAACTTGTTAAATTGACAATTATTTATATTTAATCACAATATGGTTAACCGGCCCTTTAGTTCAAGAAATGGTCCTCTTACATGCCGTTTGATTAATAATCTGTTTAATAATCACTTATAATCATTATCGGTGGTATCCTGTTTTGTAAGCCCGCAGTTTTTTATTTTTTTATTACTTAAATTGGTGGACGAGTTCACAGCCCTGTTAAGTGGTTACTGGAGCCCATAGAAATCTACAACGTAAATTCTTGCCTAGGGCCCGTGTCAGCAACACCTTCTGGTTTAAGCCCCGAAAGCTCAACTACACGCTATATATATAGCCTCTCAAGGCTATCAGCATAGATAAGAAAAAATATATTTTGAGATCGATTTGAGAGGCCTATGTTAAACAGTGGACAGCTATAGGCTGAGATGATGATGATGATTCATAATAATGAAGTTGCATTAATATGAATATAAAGATTCAATACATTTAGTGTCCTAGTTATCAAAATGATTGCCGCATTTTGTATTACAAAACTCTACAAAAAAAATTTCGTTCTTTGTCTTAACGTTTATATTAGGTTTTTCCGGTTAATTATTCACAAAAACGAAAATAAAATACCTTTTTTAGTATAAAGTTTGCTTTTGTGATAGTTATAGTAATAATACTCATTTTTAAATTATTTGATAAATTTTAATTAATTTTAATACTTTCAAAAAAACCACGCTATGAGAGTGGGGTGTTTACGTTTACACAGCGCCACTAGATGGCACTCGAGTCATAAACAACGATCAGGTGTTTTGTACTAGCCCAGAAAAACTTAAAATGTCACGAGAGTGTAAATACGATGCTGATGCATTTTATTTCATATGTGGTCAATTTATTAAAGTTCAAAAGCAAACTGTTGCATGCTATGTATATTTTTTTTCGTCTAATTACGATCTAAAATATCGAAATTTTATGCTTTGCAATCAAAGTCAAATTTGGTGTTGACCCGTGTTATGCATTAACTGTCATAAACAGATAAAAGGTGTAAGTTGCACTCAGTTACATAGCGTTCGCCAATAGGTTTAGTCAATTATTTAAAATTCTTATTCCTTTAATACTATAAAAAAATTGAATTACATTAATTTAAATTGAATGTGTTTGTTTGAAACGGATGTGTAGCGAACTAACGCGGTAAGTATCGTTTTAAAATTGTGCGTACTGTGCGTATTGTGCTTATTGTGCGTATTGTTGCGTACACAGTGTCAGCTCTTGTGCCAGTTTATTATCATCTTAAATTTATGTATGTGTGGTTAATGTATTTTAGTTCCGCCTGTATGTTATTTAGGACACAGATATTCTCATGCTCTTTTGATCTCAAAGTACAAATAAATTATTCTGAATCTATCTAACGCGATAACCACGAATAACAATTATATCGGAACGTAATAAAACACGCTGTACTGTTTCAAACGTTTGTTTCATTGGTGGTTGGACCTCTTGTGAGTCCACGCGGGTGGGTACCACCACTCTGCCTATTTCTGCCGTGAAGCAGTAATGCGCTTCGGTTTGAAGGGTGGGGCAGCCGTTGTAACTATACTTGAGACCTTAGAACTTATCTCAAGGTGGGTGGCGCATTTACGTTGTGGATGTCTATAGGCTCCAGTAACCACTTAACACCAGGTGGGCTGTGAGCTCGTCCACCCATGTAAGCAATAAAAAAAATTGTTTTGTCGTATACATAATATAATAAATAATCGAATTTTCGATTAAATTATTATTTTCTCGTGGAATGGAACTGTACGTGGTTTACTGGTGGTAAGGCGTATTGTAAGCGTTAGTAACACCATTTTGCCAACATAATTACGGTAGGCAGCGGCTTGGCTCTACCCCTGGCATTGCTGAAGTCCATGGGCGACGGTAACCACTCACCATCAGATGGGTCGCATGCTTATCTGCCTACAAGAGCAATAGAAAAAAATCTGCCGCGAAGCAGACATTCATTGCGATTTAAGGGGGTAGGTAAGTGGGCATAAAATTTTCATCTTATGTCCCAAGATGTGTCTATGGGCTCTATTCCATTACACTAGGTAACTTATGGATTGGTCACGAGATTCTCTGCTCATCTACATCAATAAAAAACACTTTAATACAATTATTAAACTTATGTTATGTTGCTTAAGCCCATTTACGACACAGACTAAACTGGCACCACACCTAATGTTAAATTTTTGTGGGTATTATATTATCATATTTACAAATAGTTTTGGACACTTTCCAATTTTTAACGATCCGTATAAACTTATTATAAATGCAAATGTAGAAAAAATATTTTTTTGTTATTTAATTATTAATAATGCACAGGTCGCCTATTATTCTCCCATACACCTACTGTTGCCACATTTTTTCTGTATTAAATAATCGTAAATTTTTTATTAGGTGTTTTGATTATTTAGCTAAGATTTTATTTAATTGTGTAGATGCGTGAACGTGTTCACGGGCCACCTAATCTAAAGTGGCCACCGGAGAAAATGGAAACCACAACTTGAATACCGCAACTAACCTTAGGACATGAGGTGGAATATTTAATTGTATTATAATTTTTTTTATTACCCTCATTGACAGACGAGCTTACGGCCTACCTGGTGGTGAGTTTTCGCCGTTGCTCATCGACGTCAACTATACCAGATGCACAGTCGAGTTGCTGCTTAGCGCAGAATACTCTCCGCAAGCCTTGTTTGAAGAAACACATGTCATAGCACCCGGGAAATACTGTGAAGAGAAGTTCATTACAAAACCAAGTGATAATGAATACAGTGGTTCTAGGTAGTGTCGATGAACTCTGCTCCAGTGGGGGGAGTGCGATCGTAAAGGAGGATCATCTCAAACAACTCCTCAGATTCCTCCCGATGGTACATACGGTACAAAACACAGATAGAACCAAAGTACCTCCTTAGACCAAAAGCTTCCAAACGATCCGTGAGAAAGGGACTATCGAAGATGTACATTGTAAAGCAAAAATCTTTGTCCAGGCATAAAGCACCGCTTCGCTCTGTTGAGGACTCCCAGCATTTTTGACGCCAACTTGGTTTTGCCTTCTATATGACTTCGATATTGAAGAGGCTCGAAGCGCCTACACCACCAATACTCGTGAAAGTTTGTAGGGATACTTCTTGGAATTACGACGCCATGATAAAAGGGTCCTTCTTTACAGTGAACGCGGAAACCTGTGTCGTGAAATCGATGCATACTTAGGTAAAATGGTCACATTTAATCAAGTCAACAGGTATAATTCACAATACTAATACGTCCTACGTATTACCCAATTAACATCACCGTCCATCTTTCGTCAATCTTTTAGTCATTATCTAAGACAGTCGACGCAAGAGATGCTATGGTGCATTCTAAGCTGACACTACTTAGATATTGTAATGTGAAACTCTATAAAATCTAAATTACGTAACCTGGTGAAACGGAAATAACACTAAAAAGACAAAACCAATACATAGAATTTAGCTTGAGAGAGAACAAGACAGAGAATTTATGAACTTTTTTTTTTTCATAATGTGTTAAATAAAAGTTCTTCAAGATGGGTTCAGTTGTCAAAACGGCATCTACATTAATGCAAAATACTATTGTACATACTGTTTTTTCTTAATTAAATCAATTTTTATCATACTGTTTGAAGTCTTAATGCAGCGCCACGTGTCCGGCGCCGCACAAAGCAGGAAATGTTTAGCATGGTCATTAACTATGTCAAGGCCTTTTTAAAAGTGACTGCATTCGTTTGTAAAATGTATAAAATAGGTGAAATGCTCCATCACAAAAAGGCATGGCAATACTTGGTGGTAGGACCTCTTGTGAGTCCGCACGGGTAGGTACCACCGCCCCGCCTATTTCTGCCGTGAAGCAGTAATGCGTTTCGGTTTGAAGGGTGGGGCAGCCGTTGTAACTATACTGAGACCTTAGAACTTATATCTCAAGGTGGGTGGCACATTTACGTTGTAGATGTCTATGGGCTCCAGTAACCACTTAATATCAGGTGGGCTGTGAGATCGACCACGCATCTAAGCAATAAAAAAAAAAAAGCATACACATACTCATATTTACATACTTGGCACTTTCGGTTTATTAACTCTAACGTATTTGTGATAAATTAGATACGGTACAATCATGAACCAGACTCGATGTTCGGCAATCAATTTTACGAAACCTCGTTTCCTTGTAAATCGTTAGTGGATTATACTCCGCGAGTTATGTCTCTGCAAATATTAAGCTTACGTCAATAAGGCCTCTACAACCGGTACTCATAAAACAACTTGTTTTAAATTATTATATTACAAACAGACAATATTGGCTTAAAATTTGAAAAATATTATAATTAATTAAGCATTTTCTTAGGTTTTGCGAGGAATTGAGGTGTCATCACTTAAAACTTAACTGTTTAATAAGTTAATTTTACTGTCTCTCAAGTCAACAAAGCCTAAGATATTTTGAACATAAGACAATAAAAAAAATTAATGGATTTTAAATAAAACTGGCAATATTAGCATATTTTTTTAAAATACGTTAATGCTTATTTCAACACAAAAATGTTTCAAGCTGATTTGGACATTTAATGAAAACAACCGCTTCCGTGTCGATTCATAACTGCATTTGCAACTGAACCCAAACATTATAAATACCCATCTAATTTTAATATTCATTTTAAGTTTACGTTGTCGGCACACTAATTTAAATATTTTAAATAACAACTGTGTGCGACTATTTAATAAATTGAAATCAAATAAATTTCGAGCAACCACGTTTTTGCTACACAAATAACCAATGTCGAACTCACTGACACGGGTTCATCTACATCATTTTTTTTAATTTTTTTTATTGCTTAGATGGGTGGGCGAGCTCACAGCCCACCTGGTGTAAAGTGGTTACTGGAGCCCGTGGACATCTACAACGTAAATGCGCCACCCACCTTGAGATATAAGTTCTAAGATCTCAGTATAGTTACAACGGCTGCCCCACCCTTCAAACCGAAACGCATTACTGCTTCACGGCAGAAATAGGCAGGGTGGTGGTACCTACCCGCGCGGACTCACAAGAGGTCCTACCACCAGTAAACTTTCTTGTTCATCGAATAGTAAAAGTGATCGGGAAAATATTTGGCAGTAGCTTGTTAAAACAGACGCACAGTTTCACTCATGATTAATTAATTTGTTAGAACAACGACAAAGATTGAGCGTGGTGTATTCGGGAACTCTCGTTTGGAACCCGTCTATCTTTCTCTCAATCTTAAAACAATGCGAGCGATGTTATCTGATTATCACGATGAAAAAATAAACTGTATCTATTTATTACTTTCAAATTATTGAACAACGTGTTTAAATAAAGCCATTGAAAATGAAAATGTAATTATTAGCTCATAATTTAATTTATAAAGACTTATTTTATAGTCAAGTTGCTCTTTAGATTTCTAAGTAAGCACGATATCGAACATAGAGCTTTTAGGTCTGTAATTAATATTACCATGTTTAATCATTTGAAATCCATAACAATGTTTCGTAATTCCAAGATATAATTTTGAGAATGTTTATATTTTATAGCGTAAGTAAGCATTGTAAATGTTCTTCTCATTTTGAAATCGCCTTAATAGCAACTGTGGGAGCTTAATAGGCAATAAATCAGGGTTTTCTTTGCAAATAGTATTATTGCAGCAGCGGCTTTTGTATTAAACTTACCTAGCAAGGTTTCACTGCTAATATGCAAGAGAAATCGGGGGATTTAAATATTCATATGGGATAAGCTAGTGTTATTTACCGTAATTTACGCCGGTCTCTTCCTTTCAACACGCGCAATGAATCGATTCCCATTACTGCAAATTCCTATGTAAAAGATTCTGGTAACGTTTCTTTTATGTATGATGTACATGCATATAACGTATGTAAACAAACGGATAGAAAAAAAGAATCAGTTTTATAACTAATTTGTGCACATCTATTAAATTTTATGACAACAGAAATATAGCCATAATGGTATCCTACAACAGTCATTTTCCATTCATAATTATGCGGTTTGTAATATTTAGTTCATGCAATTTATTCTCTCTTTGCATAAAAAAAAATTGTAGCATTAGCAGTGTACCTATTCCGAATTAATAGCATGTTTGTGTGCTTAAGTATAAATTTACGTATATTTTGTATTTGCAATTATGGAATTTTTTTAAAGAATTTGGATATCGATTTCGTTTATTTTTTTATGCCGTGGATGTATATAGCGTAAAACCAGTTACATACATACTTACATTTTAGTTAAGCACTGTTAATTGTTAAGTTAAATACATACTTACAATTTAGTTAAGCACTGTTAATTATATTAGCAATACTTTAACGTTCGCTAGCTCGTAAGCTCGTGAGATCATAAAAAATACAATTGAAATTGTAATTAATAAGTGACATTAAATGCATTAATTCGAACACTACATTGAAAACTTAAGCGACAATAATTAGTCCAGAAGTAATTTTCGTATTATCTAACGTAATGTGTTAAAACATACGCAATTAACAAAATGAAATAAAAAGTATCAAAGAATGTCGAAAGTTAAATGACATCGATTCGCCTTTAAAATGATGTTTCTCTTCTAAATTATAACTACCAAATAATGGGATGACCTACAGTTCTCGTAATGGTTTTTCCTTATACGATGCGGCAAAAAGTCAAATTGATTTTTTTACAACACCACGTATTATTTAAAAGAGCTTCTACGTTTTGCCTCTATCTGCCGCCGAGTGTTAAAGAAGTTATAATAAGTTATACAGGTGACATAAATGGCATTTTGAATATTGAAACATTAAAAGAAGAACGAAGAAGTAGAATGAAGAACAATTATTATTATGCACGTCTGCCCACAAGGGTCTGCTAAGGGCAATATAAAAAAGGAGTTCACATGGCCTAAAAGGATAAGAAGCTCGGTACATTCATATCGAACAACGCGACTGTGTCGTTGTTAGAATCCCGCCGCCAGGCATAATTGTTTCTAACAAAATATTTACGTATTTAATAAATGCTCGCGAATGACTTCCACGATGACGGAATGACATTGTGTAAAAAAAATCGAAACCTGCAAAAATTATAATTTGCGTAATAATTGGCGGTAGAGTATCTTTAGGACCCGCACGGGTAGCTATCACTGCGCGGCCTATTTCTGCTCTGAAGCACTAATTTGTTTAGCTTTAAAGGGTGGAGCAGCCGTTGTACTTTTAAAACTGAGACTTAAAATTCGTCTCAGGTAGATGGTGGCATTTACGGTGTTGATGTCTATGGACTCCAGTGACCATTTGTCCGATAGGTAGGCCATGAGCTCGTACATTCATCTTAGCAATAAAAAAAAGCGTACAACTAACAGGAATGAGGAATTCGTAAGCCATTCATTTAACTGGAAAATCAATCTTACTTGCTTCAAGCGTTACATGAAATTGTATGGTCACAAAAAAATGCTAAGGTCACTGAGAAATCGAAGCGCGTTTTTTACAATCATATCTGTACACGGTATTCAATGAATGTGCTCACATTCTGTGTGCTTACGACGACCGGAATTTGTTTATAAAAATATCTCAGTAAACGAAATTCCCTTGAGGTAACGGCACATTACTCGAAACAATTAACATACAGTTTTCGGCCAGGGACTTAAATAAATATGACTTTGTAATTTCCTCATTGTTTCATTTAGAACAGGAATTTTAATTACCTATCGTAGTCTAGCGTACAAAGTTGCCGTGAAGTATGCTGTTGGATTTACATCTGGAAATTAATGTTTAAATACTTATGTATTTTTGACATTATAATGTGCAAGCCACTAACCGCTTTAAGACTTAAGATTTAAGGCTAATTTACAACGGCTTATCGGTCCTTCAATCCGGGATACATCAGTAATTCATGGTAGATATAAGCCGGGTAGTGCTACCTATCCCTATGGGCTTACAAGACGCCCTACCACCAGTCATTATGCAAATAATACAATTTTCGCGTTTGATTGTTATTTATTTCGTCATCGCGGAAATCGTGAAAATGTGCTAAATACAATCATTAAAAAATTGGTTCCTGCTTGCGGAATATATATGTATATGCTTCAATTTACCTTCAATGAAGGTTACATACACGTATAGGCCTTTTTAAAATTTAAATAGTAAGCGTTTGTCTTAAGATGGGCCGACGTTGGGATCCAGTAACTGCTTAAAAGCAAATGAGCCTTGAATTTGTTTACCCATTGCCAATAAAATAATGCTAATGGTTGAAAAAAAAATAAACGCACAGTTGTCATACGATATTATAAGCAGTTATCATTGGGCGATGCCAACTAAACCGGAATTTATAAATTATCATATATAGAAATCTTCAAGACACAAAAATTTAAGTATTGCTAAATTCATTGTTAATTTAATGAGTTTCACTGAACTTTGTATTTAAATTCTATAATATATTTTTTGTGGCGATGCAGGAAAAAAAAACATGTAGAGCTGATTGCTATGTATACGCGTTGATGTCTTTTGTATTGAAAATCGAATGGAAATTATAAAAAGAACTAGAAATAATTTGATAAAACAGAAACGTTAGATTGCTTACGTTTCTGTTTTTTGCCTATGTAGAGAATTGCCTATCAGATTGCTCTACATTTGAGAAATGAAATTCAAATAATACCTGGAAACACGCATGAATTGAAGGTAGTTCCGTGTCGTGTTGACGTCCGGCAAACCTTCAACGTTTCCGAACAGATTCAGTTGAATCGCTGGGGGAGAGGAGGGGGCCTACGCCTTGCGAACATGCGTCCACGAGGTCGCTACAATTTACTCAAACTACTTAATGACATTCATGTTTAATGGAATGCATTATTGAAATTTAAACATTAAATCTATCAACGTAATCGAATAAAATTAGGTTATCGTAACAAGAAAACGGTCGTCGAGTGGCCATCTTTAACTCTCTGCGGCCCAATAGGAATCTGAAATATTTAGCAGTAGTCGCACGAAGCAGAAATACGATCGTCTCTCTCAGTGAGTTGCTCAATCTTGAAAGTAAGAAAAGAACAGCTATATAAATGCGCTTCTATGTCGGGCGATAGTCATTGTTCTTAGCCGTAATGGAACAAAATAAAGACAGAACAGCGGTTTTCGTGACTGTGAGACGAAAATATTGAATCAAAGAGGAGGGAGCGGGATGCAAAATAATGTTTTAGGGTCGACGTCCGGGCGAAGGAACTTAAAATTTGATTTTCTTAAGAATACGTTTCATTTAGGACCCAACGACTACAAGAATACCGTACTGTGTAACGCTTCTTTAAATCGTCAAGGAAAGCGATGCGGCATAATTTCCTTCGGGAAAATCTGTTAAGGCACAAAATTTACTTAGATTTAAATTTTTATATAATATCGTTTGTTCATACAAAATAACATAAATACAAAAATATGGTTCATTTCTCGACACCAAAGCCAAATTTCGGTTCCTAAAAACATCAATTGGCTACTACAGCTAAAAAACCCACGCCTCTAATGTATTACATGTACATTAGTTGAAATGTTTTGAAACATATAACTTCGTAGTCTATCGGCCACACTCATATTGCACTAGAAATCTGTTATGTTCTCTTCAGTTCAGTTAGAGTTCAGTTTGAGGAGAAATGTTGAGTAGGTCGATGTTCCTTTAGCTCTGACGCTGCGAGATGTTTGAAGACAAATACAGGTTACAGTATACGGGTCACGCAGTCCTGCGTCTTGTTAGGGTCCTGTAGAGCGATGACGTAGAGCTAGCGGGACAGGTCCCCTCCCGCGGCGTGCGCACCGTTACGCTGGCGTCCTTGGCTGAGTTCTTTCTTGCGCGGGCGGGCGCAGCAGGTCTGTCTGAACTCGTTCCGCGCTGCCGCCACCGCGCACGTGTGCACTCGCCTTGTGTATGTGTGTGTGTGTAAATATCGGAATACTCTCAATTGGGGTTGCCACATGGTTAAGCTACATTTTTAATTACCAAAATTGCTCGGCGATTGTTTTGTCGGATTAGCACGGCCGCTTTGAGTGTATTGTAGCAGCGGGCAGAATAGAGAAACTATTATTATTAGATGCAGTATGCCCAACGTGACCATACGTCCCGCTTTGGGCGAGATTGTCCCGCTTTTAGGCTGTCTGTCCCTCTGTCCCCAACGAGAGCAAAAATGTCCCGCTTTCATTTATTTGTTGTGCATGTGTTTATTACAAACTTACCAAATACTTACTTATCTCAAATCCTTATTGTATTACAAAATACATACTAAAGTAACTAATTTTGCTGTAGATAAGTAGTTTTTTGTTGCGAAATTATTTATATATATTATTTTAAAGGCAAAGTAGGATACCGTAATAAATTGTTTCAAGACATTTTTTAAGCCATATTTTTTATTATGCACTTAAATATTACATTTTACCCGACGTACCTATATATGTATTTATTTATATACAAAATACCGTATTCGTCCCGCTTTGACGCGAAAAAAATGGTCACGTGGTTAGCGGTTAAGATATCTATGGGCTTTGGTTAGCTACTTTATATCAGCCGAGGTTCATAACCTACGCTTCCTACTGCTTAATTAAGCCAATGAAAAAATTACAGAATTCTTTGAGTGAGAATATGTTAGAAAATATCTATTTTGATGAAGTCTAGATTCGCAATTATCTCACGTTATTATCTGGTAACACTACAGCTAACGGATATTACGGAATTCATAAGATAAAATGCCACTAATTCAACAGCAACATTACACGACCGGTGTGCGAATGTTGTTATTATTTTTTTGCCGAGCTTGTGAACTACTATTTAAGTGATAAGATATATTTAGACTTGATATATTAAACTAGTTGGGATTGGCAACTATTTTTCTTGATTTTGCTTTGGAATCACTACATTGTTACAACTTGTTCGGTTGAAATTAAAATCGTTGAATTTTTTTTTTAAGTTAATTGAAGAACAAAACTGAAAAAATAATGTAAAATGATAAAAGATTTGTAATAATTCATAACAAAATTTGACAAGTAAATCGAATAATGTTTTTTTTTTTAAATACACATCTTGCTCCAATATTATTAGAATAATAGATAGTGTTGGTAATAAGAAATAAAATTTTAGGAATTATGAAGTGAAGAGACAAAAAAACGGTGTTCACCGTTTAAAACAAAATAATAATAACGAAAGTCACACACAGTCAGTCTCGATAACATAATAAGGAATAACATCGTGTAATAAAAATCAAAACCGCAAAATTATAATTTGCGTAATCACTGGTGGTAGGACCTCTTGTGAGTCCGTACGGGTAGGTACCACTACCCCGCGTATTTCTGGCGTGAAGCAGTAATGCGTTTCGGTTTGAAGGGTGGGATAGCCGTTGTAACTATACTGAGACCTTAGAACTTATATCTCAAGGTGGGTGGCGCATTTACATTGTAGATGTCTATGGGCTCCAGTAGCCACTTAACACCAGGTGGACTGTGAGCTCGTCCACGCATCTAAGCAATAAAAAAAAGAAAAAGATAAAACGATAGATAAATTGAAAACGATAAATATTTTAAAAGTAACGAGAATACCGCCTTGGGATTTAGAACATTAACATCTACATATTAACAGCTAAATCTAAACACTGTGTAAATCCATCACTGACAGTAACATCGTTACTGTGGCACTAAAAAATTATTTTATAACAACCAATAACATTTTTCAAAATGATTATTACATCTGGATATTAAGAAATACGACGTCTCCACGGTTTTATTAAAAATCAAATATCTCATTATAAATTATGTATTAACTAAATTTGAAACACGTTTAACAGCTGCATTTGTATTAATTTTTATTCTGAATGATTAATGTGTTGTCCAATCCATGCCTCAAATAATTTAGCGATGATTGCAGATTTCGTGGGTTATATTATATTGCACTGAGTGCGAATAGACATTAGAATACGAATGCTTCGAAGACTCAATTGAATTATATATCTATACTCTATACTAACATTATAAAGAGAAAAGATTTGTTTGTTTGTTTGTATTGAATAGGCTCCGAAACTGCTGAACCGAAAATTTCTTTCACTGTTTGGAAGTTACACTATTCCCGAGTGACATATGCTATAATATTTTTTGAAAAAAATTAGGGATCCTTACTAAAACTCCAATAAGGTAACCCAAGGTGTAAAAAAAAATTACCCAAAAATATTCTTTACATTGCGTTCCCTGCGAAAACTATTGATGATAGAATAAAATAATGTACTACGACTTTGTAGAACACGTTATTATTTACAAAAATTGTCGTGACAGCATATGTCTAACTATTATAGTTGTGCCGCAATAAGTGTTCTTTTATTTAAAAATATCGTTGCAATTTTTGTTAAAGACCCGAGTGGAGCCGGAGCGGGCTGCTAGTCTATATATTTATATGTACATCGGCGGGAAAACGCCAGATCTTAGTACCTACATATGCGAGCATGCGTGTGTGCGTTAAATACATGGTACGTAGTGTGTGTAATGTTTTCTTTATTGATTTAATGTATCTTTATGCATTATTTTAAAAAAATATTAGCATTGTGTACTTCTTCTCTATATTCTCTATAAGTGTGGGAAATTTCATACTCCTCCGTCCGCGCAATTTTCTTAAAAGGGGATACAAAGTTTTTGCTTCACGTATTAATATATAGATGCAAGAAATAAAAAATAAACAAAACGGAAGTAACAACAACGGCAAACCGCAATATTTATTTTTAACCTAGACTTTGTTTTTTTTTAAATATTGATTAGAGATAAGATAATTTGAAAAATACAATTTTAAAATAGACAACGTATCGGTACGGAAACGTAATACGTTATGTCTGAAAGAATCAAATCGAGCAAGGTTTTATCTTGATAATTGATTTCGATAAAAGTAACCTTGTCCAACATCTAAATGAGATTTGAGTAACATTTTAACAAATACAATTCAAATGATTGTAAGCAGTATAGACATGTCTATTGTAAAAACACTGTATAATTTTCTTATCTGCATAGATGAGCTGACAAACTCATTAGCTAGCTGATTTTAAACAACCACTGTATCGCATAGAAACCTTTAAGATGAGGTCGAAATTATTTGATACTTTGCAATAAATTATCTTCTCGACATTCATTTAAGCTTTGATATCGTAAAGTTAAGGAATTTACATATACACGTGTTGCATTACGAGTTGCTTCTTTATATATGTATATGATTAAAAAACTTTTACGATTTAATTGACGTTCATGATCGTTATAACCAAAATAACAGAAACTGTAAAATATTCGAAACCTCGGAAATTATATAACGTCAAGAAAAAAACGAGAAAATAAACTGTAAAATTATAATAGTTTTAATTATGTCTATGACTCGCAAAGAACCAAAGAAAATACTGTATAGATTTCAACCAATCTTTACAACGTCACTGATAATATTTATAATTACAGTATGACCTTAGCCAGCTTGTGCTAATGAACAATAACGTTTTGTAGTCTGTTCGCTTCAGTACATTCGATAACAGAATTATTGGCTTTTGTATAATCGATTGAAACTCTGTTTATTAACAAATGAATTAGCTCAATTTAATTAGAATTCACTTGGATTAGAAGCGCATCTCGCAATTTAAAAAAACACTTATTGTTGAAAATTTATGATTTAATTGATATATCTTCGATCTTTGTCAGTTTAATGAGATGAAAACGTAACATTTGCGTCAAGTGTATTAGTAAAGTTTTCCGTTAGTATGTCAATTCGTTCATGTGTAACGTGAATATAATAACGTTGGTATATCAAAGCTCATGACTTGAAAATAACGGTATAATGTGATGAGGGCAGCTAGAGATGTAATGATATAGCTAGGTACGTTTTTTGGCAACCAACAACAAGCGATACAATATGGGATCCGATAATGATTTAATACCAATTTTGGTGAGCTTTCCTTCCCCTTTATAATTTTATGCTTTCCTTCCCCTTTATAATTAGTCTTATATGGTTATAAAAGTCTAATTAATAACGTAGAACCGTCGAATGCAACTATAATTTATTAAATGTGTCATGAAACGCAGAATATATTTTGTTACATTATACATAGAATATCACTCTGCGAACTGTCCCACGTATCATGCTATATTTAACAAACTATATATTATGTATGTAAAGTAGCGTTAAAAACGGGTCTTCTGACATTTGTTTATTGGAAAACATCAAAATAACATCGTAAACTTTCACGTCACCAATTAACTTCTCTTAATCACTAATAGATGTAAAGTCTTCTGTCGGTGACTGTACAACAATTTCTGAACAACAGAGGCCACAACAGAGGTGGAGGCGAGGTGGTCGAACGCCACTTTAAACAATAACATCTTTAATTACGTTTCTTATTGGCGATTGAATTTCGGAGCTCAAAAGCTTTTAATGCGATGAAGCCAATATGCGGTGCACTTATCGTGTTGGGCAAGCGACAAGGACGCTGGCGGCGCGGTATCGCGCACGTTGCGGCAATCGCACGCCAACATGACAGACGGTAACACCACTCAAACATCTATCTATTTATCAACTACTAGCTTGTACCCGTCCGCTCCGCTAGGCATTTAAAATTAACATTATTATTACTCACCCCCACAAAGATTCTCATCATTAACCCCCCCGCAACTGATGTAAGGAGTCCAACACTTATATAAATATTAGCCTATCCATTAAGTACATGTATTTTCTACAAGGGTACCAAGTTTCAAGTCAATCGGATGCATGGTTCAGTAGTTATAACGGAACATCCGTAAAACCACTGTATTGATTTAAATATACGTATAGATATTACATGGAAATACAAGCCTATCAGATGTTAAACAATTACCTCTATTAATATATTAAATACATTCTGTATTAACGTATCCTCGCAGACTCTTCTGACTCTTCTGAATTTAAGCGTGTATAGGCTTAGACTAATGTAAATGACGCATAGTATCATGATCATAGTATCATGATCATGTTCATCTTGAGATATTTGTTATAATTGCTGTCGTGCATATCGCTAGAACATACGATTGCTTCGCGGCATAAATAGGTAAGAGGCTAGTCCCACCGGTACATGCTGGCTATATAACCTACTTCCACTACTAAATATATATAGTATTATGCGGATAGATACATTTAATCTATTTATTGTATATAACTATTGCAAGCTTCGAACTAAACACGCTTACGAATTCTATCGTTTCTTTTAACTACATAACGTAATACGTGAATTTATTTAGAAGATATTGGAAATCTTAATGGCCGTTGAAATATTCACCTTATATCATTAGTCACACGGTCTATTGTTAAGCGGCTGAATCGTGGTAACATGTCTTACGTATCTATCGCACCATGAATCAGATTAATGTACGTACAGAGTTTAATATACGCACACAGAGGGCCGCGTGTGCGTACAGTGTAGGGAGGGTTCGCTCGCGTGCCTGTGTTTGTTGCGGTGGGGCTGTGTGCGTGCACACACACGTGCGCGCCGGAGGTTCAACGTACCAGTTGCCACTACGCGAGTTCCTTGTTCCACTTTACTACTGACACTGTATTATTATTGTTCCAATGTTTCCGACGCTAGAGCATTTTTTTTTCACATAGTGTCCTTGTCTTTGCGTCTTTATCTATTCGTGGTACGGTGCGCGCTACACGCATGAGAAAAGAATTCAAATTATTCCATCAATTACGTACCAGTGTGAATACTTCTCATCTCACTCGTTTAAGAATAGCTTTTAATATGGTAACCCACCTTTTGAAATAGCTCGAACTTTTCACTTGATGTAGCTACCTATTCGAAATATGTATTTTACGTTTGAACATCGAATGCTTATGTAAATATTAAAAAATATATATATGACTTGATTCAAAATCACTGCAGTGTTCGCAATAGTGAATAACTTTACGTAAATGTTAGCATAATAACTGTGTCCATAAAACGATTCGTAACCGTAGTCGAATCATTATATCTTGTTATTAAAATAAATGCCAGTTAACAACAAACAAAGGATCACTACAGCGACTACAGATAAATGCCTATTCTGTCGATTGATGTTGCAAACGGTACAAAGACTATTCCAGTACAAAAGACTTCAACGCGTAGTCCCTAATTGTAGCATTGATAAAACAAAGTGTAGATTACTTGAGAATTGTCAAGAATTCTTTAAAATGTGCTATTCTTTATCCTCCCTATTAGTATCTAACGACGCTATACACAAATCAATTATTGTTGTATTATATTATATAGTACCTATTCATATAAAATTGGCTAATGAACTGGAAAGAATAAAAACAAAAATTAATAACAACACTATATAAATTATGTAAAATAACAATGTTAGTACAATATTATTAATAAAAATATTTTGATCCGATCTCATTTTTTAAATAAAAGGTCACAATGAATCATTTCAAAGATAGTTTCATGGAATCAATTGAATTAAATCAATAGCGATACTAAGTAGAAATAATTCAATGCTGTACTCAGTAAGAGTTACTTTAAATAGATTAAAACTATCGTCACCTAGTTGGTCACGTGGTTTGAGTCCTTAACTAAAATAACACGTAGTTTTTTGGGGTTTGTTATGGGGAGTCTGTATCTAGTTGTTCTTCTCTTTTGTGTGTTTTTGTAAAATAGAATAAAACCCTTCAGGCTGCGTGACGTGGAACAATTGAATACATGAGGGGATGAAGGGGATATGATTTGTTAATTTTGAGAAAAACGGGGAACAAGCTTTGGTTACTTGTACTTTTTCTTCGTACATAAATCGTTTAGCACATGTAATTTCTAAAAATAGCCTTTAAGCCTGGAGTTGTACGGTTTAATATGGTTATTCAATGTAAAAACTCAAAAATCTTAAAAATTGTACTTGACCCCTCAACCACTTATGTCTTCAGTTGAAGCATCTGTTTTATTTTGTTTTTTATTGTACCTATTTTTTTTTTATTGCCCTTGTAGTTAGACGAGCATACGACCCACCTGATGGTGAGTGGTTACCGTCGTCCATGGGCTTTAGCAATGCCAGGGGCAGAGCCAAGCCGCTGCCTACCGCCAAGCCGCTGTCTACCGGCATCATATAAGTACACTTCAAATTCTCTACCAGCCCCCAGACGTCCACTGCTGGACATAGGCCTCCCTCAAGCCTCGCCACAAAGATCGGTTCTGCGTCGCTTGCATCCAGCGGTTCCCTGCGAACCTCAATAGGTCGTCAGTCCATCTTGTGGGAGGCTTACCAACACTAAGTATATATATGGTGGTAGGACCTCTTATGAGTCCGCACGGGTAGGTACCACCACTTATTTTAGTAGTGAAGCAGTAATGCATTGCGGTTTGAAGGGTGGAGCAGCCATTGTAACTATACTGAGATCTTACAACTCATATTTCAAGGTGGGTGGCGGCATTTACGTTATATAGGTAGATGTCTGTGGGTTCCAGTAACCACTTAACAACAGGTGAACTGTGAGCTCGTACACCCATTTATGCAATAAAAAAAATGTATAATGACATTCATCGCGTCAAATGTAATGACAAAATCCTAATAACATATCTGTTTGCCTATTTATGCCGCAAAACAATCATTGTAGTGTAAAAAATGGGTCTCTACATGTTATAACTAGTTTAACCATGAGAACCGGTCCATGAAACGTTTATGGTTTTTTTTATTGCTTAGATAGGGTAACGACCTCACAGCCCACCTGGTGTTAAGTGGTTACTGGAGCCCATAGACATCTACAACGTAAATGCGCCACCCACCTTGAGATATACGTTCTAAGGTCTCAGTATGGTTACGGCGGCTGCCCCACCCTTCAAATCGAAACGCAGCAACTGCTTCACGGCAAGAAATAGGCAAGATTACGTGATAATCTATGGGATGTGATCTAACATCACTTATGCTATGAATCATCTTCTCATCTCGAGCAGTAAAAAGCATCGCAATAATAGTTATTCATTTCCTTTAGACAGGATGCCTGACACACAATGGCTTCGCAGTAGCAATAGGCAGATCGGAGCGCGATCGATTTACGTCCCGCTGAATAAGTTCTTAAGCCGTTTTGATTTGTCAGATTAAATCGAACGATAATTTTATTTGAAAAAAAAAAAATGTATTACAAATGTGGCGCAACGCTATTTGTGAATAAAATAAACAGCAGGTCGGCCGCATGCAATACAACCTTATAAAATTTTATAAACTGGTTTTGCAACATGCCGACTGTTTTTTATCAGTCTCGGTTTTTTAATATGTGTTTTTTTTTTGTTCATGTTCAATTAGATAAAGCTTTGGGAAAAATATATGAGAGGCGTGCCTACTTCTGCCGCGTGGTAATCGTGGAGGTTAAGAGTGGGACAGTTGATATTCTGGAGAAACTGAAATTTTGTTTTGTTTTCATTGCTGCTGCTAAGCTGAAGGTTCCCTGGTATTATAATGTTGTTACTGAAGCAGTAGATAAATATATCTTAAGACATGAAAACGAAGTTTCTAATGTATTGCAATAACTGACATTACTGCTCCACGGCAGTAATAGGCAAAATAGTCTCTAGCCGTATGAGCTCACAGTAAGCCCTTCAAAAAGGCTCATGACAGCAGCTACGCTTAAATACATTTTAGTATCTCTAGAGCTCTAATAAACGCTTATACCAAATGAAATCTGGCTACACTACGCTTTCAAAAATTCAAAGGAAGTTCGTAAGCATTTCAAAATCTGGAACAGGAAAGGTGTGTAAAATAGAATTGTCATTAAACATAAGTTAAAAATCAATCAAGTGTAACAATATCCGCTCCGGTAGTTTTGGGCGTTTGTCGCGGCCATATTCGGAAAACAGGATACGAGAGATCGTCCAGACTTTGAAAATAAATGACGTTATGAATATGTACAAATGATTGATGGGAATAACGGCTGTATTCTCGTTTTGATGAAATTAAAAATGTGAAGCGAGTTCGAAAGCATTATAAAAATGGCGAAAGCTGCCGCCGTCTAATGAAAGCAAACGTGTTTCGATGTAGGTGTAGAAAATTCTTTTATTATTTTTTAAACATAGATTAACTCGAAGATAGCGGCGTTTAAGCATTGTTATTAGTGTATTAAAAAAATCTCACATTTTTGCAACCATTACAAGACAGACACTAAATTACCGTTTCGACTTAAATACTCGCAGAAGGCAATTCGGAATGAAATAAAACAAGTTCTGCTTCCTCTTTGTTAAATTCGTACTCATTGTCGATTTCCGCTATTATATTACACGAAATATATAATGAGTGGTGTTACTTAACGAATATGGGTGAACTTTCTTAACAACAACTCGATTGAGATATAACTTTTAAGATGCAGAGCAACAGTTTATTGTTTAAACCTAAACAGTGAAATATTGTTTATTTTTTAAATCAAATCTAAAGGACTTTAGTATTATTATATAAATATTTGGTAACACAAATACAATTTTATCAAAACATTTTAATCATATGAGCCTCGTATTGAGTATATTCAAGTAAACTCACGAATAGCATTCTGCGCGCTATGTTAACGTCCAATATCGAAATAGATATTATTAATGCTATAGACTGGTTTTGAAGAGTCTAAAACTGAAAAAATAAAATTCTTGTTACAAAGTCGCAATCAGTTCTATTTGAATGTGATACCGTTGTAAAATAATTTCAGCTAATGACTGCAACACAATATTGGTCCGAGATCTGTTGTAACGAGCACGGCGAGGTCGTTTTGGCATAGAATTAGACTAGGCCATTACAAGCGAGATTAGTATTCTTTATCAAAGGTTAGATCAGGGTTGGCGGGCCTGCCATCATCGATACTTCGACACGAAACAGAAGTGCAATCAGAACTAACGTCCGACGCCCCGCCCTTGACTTTTATCGAATTAAACCGACAAGACAGGGTCATTATATGTATTAGGATGATTCCTATCAAGATCTATTATTTTTTTATTAATATGATCCAATTAAGTCTTGTTCAGATATATGTTGAAAATCGTCAAGTCATATTTCAACCGACTTCAAAGAAAAGAAAAGATTCTCCATTTCAGTTTTTGATGTCTCAGTTACCTCAGAGCTTTTTTTCTATTTGAACTGATTTTCATGATTCTTCAGCATGAAGCTGGTAGTTCAACATGTGACTCTATTTAAATTTTATCAACTTCTGACAATTGATTTTTTAATAATTATTAATAACAATGCATATTTAATTAACTTTCACGATATTGATAATATTCTTGTTTTATTTTGTACAAGCAAATATTTTTTTTTTATAAATTTTGTAATATTTTGAATACAACTCGTTTTCAAATTTTTGGATTATCTATTTGATACTTAATATTTGCTTTTATTTTTGTTCACCCACCTAATTTGCTATATATATATTTTCTAACTTAGATGAACCCTCACCTTATTTTATAGATTTTCTAAGAGCTTATAACGACATATGGAAAATGCAGGTCGTGAAGATATTTTCCAAATGCAGTAACAGCAAAATTACCTGCTGTACCTGCCTTATGTAGTGCACAAGGACAAGATTAAGATGAAATGATTCCCAAAGATCTTCTTACCATTATCTATGGGGGATAAAAAAATACTCTACTATTTCCGTAGTCCGAATATATATATAAAGAGTTTAAACTATATAAATAAACATATCGTAATTATGCATCGAGGTTCACTTCGCAGTGAGTTGGAATGTTTCAACACAAAATTCACGCATTCCAAGACTTGATGTTACACAGGCACAATTACAGCGCAACTTAAAGATATGTTTCAATATCTACAAGTATTTTAGTGGAGCATATTATGTGTTTTATTTAAGTTGTAACTTAAATTAAATACCAAGAGAAATAACTTGACGTATTCAATGAAAATATGTTGCTGCCGTAAGTGAAGTGAAACGATAAATTTTATGTTTTAATTCCTGCATACTTTTTAAACACAATTTAAATAAACAAAATAATACATATTGATATGTATCATCTATATATTAATACGTGAAGCAAAAACTTTGTATTCCTTTTTACGAAAATTGCGCGGACGGAGGAGTATGAAATTTTCCACGCTTATAGAGAATATAGAGAAGAAGTGCACAATGCTAATATTTTTTTAAACTAATGCATAAAATATACATTAAATCAATAAAGAAAACATTACACACACTACATACCATGTATTTGACGCACACACGCATGCATACTATTTATTGTCAAACTTTTGTTTTTGACGTCTGTGGTCAAATTGAGAATAGATTAATATTGTTTGTCTTTATTAATATTTTTTATAGTGTAGCCTTGGCGAAATTTGTGATTATAGAAGTATAAAATACAATCATAATAGTGTACAAACTTACATTCCAATTAATTATAGTCGAATTTCGACTGCTGCGGGACCACTAGTGTTTAATAAAAATACGTGTCTACGATATCGCATTTTATATGAGATGATCTAATTTTTATGATAATGACAGAAACAAACAAAAACTTGAGGATTTGGTTTTAAACCGAGCGAAACAATTCACTTCAAGCGAACGTGTTTTTTGCACAAACATTTTTATGTTCACCAGGTCGAAAACCACGAAGCCTTAGTAATAAATCTTTTCAGAATCTCACTGCGGTCAATGCGACTTGTTGCCAACAAAACATACGATGTCGACCAGTAAGTACCATATGCACATGAGCACATACTGACATGATCTTTTGTGCCATATAAGACAACTATAAAATACAGTAGCTCAATACTTTACAATCGATATTTTTTACAATCGATCCTTTTTACTGGTGGTAGGACCTCTTGTGAGTCCGCACGGGTATGTGCCACCCCCCGCCTATTTCTGCCGTGAAGCAGTAATGCGTTTCGGTTTGGCAGGTTGGGGCAGCCGTTGTAACTATACTGAGACCTTAGAACTTATATCTCAAGGTGGGTGGCGCATTTACGTTGTAGATGTCTATGGGCCCCAGTAACCACTTAACACCAGGTGGGCTCTGAGCTCGTTCACCCATCTAAGCAATACAAAAAATACTAAACCGAACTCTTGATGACTGTTTTGCATTTATAATCATCGTCTATCTAAACGTTGCTTATTATTTTGACAGACGGAGCTGATTGTATTTTAACACCTAGAGTTAAATACGTGGGCATCACATGATAACAATGACAGGTGGTCGAATCAGTCATGTTATTTGATATTTGTTATTCATTAATTCAAATCGCTGCAACATAGATAGCTAAAGGAAGCACAGGTGCATACAGACGAGATGACTTGCCGTAAGTGACTTTCACCTTCGTCGCAAAATCATGCAACAGTCACGTCACGCTTATGTACTCGCTCTGTGAGAGAATACAGAAGCCTTGACAAGTTCACAATGGTAGAATTTATTTGTACACGCCCTTAGGGCGCTGCACTCTGTAAGATCGTTGACAACGATACTACATGAAATATGTATTATTCGTATTTACATTTCTCTTACAACGCAAAATTCCTTATTTATAGATGACAGTGGCTATCGGAAACATTGACCGAATGTAGTTATACAAAATTCTTCCAACAATACTTGTACATTTTTCATACTTCAATGAATGCCCAAATGTACTTCAATAGATCACGAATGTTTATTGTTATTTTGTTGTTTGCTAGTTACTATTTCTATTAGAACATAAAAAAACACTGCTTACCTAGATGATTGTTTTTGTGTTGACAATCGAAAAGTTTTATCTGAAACAAAATTTCGTGAATTCATTAACGTTATGTAATAAAGTGAAATTCTTTAGGAATTTGTGTTTCAATAAATAAAATAAATTTCTAAAAGTTTTAATGTGTGAAAGAATCTTACAATTTCTACTGTTATTGGGTGTTTGTCGGAACCCATCTTGAGACCTAACGTGCTATGTTTTAAATCGAAAACATGACTGATTCGCAATAAATATCCTTAAGATAATGTTTCAAGTTATCAACAAAGACGAGAACCAAAATCATAAGTTTTTCCATATTTTTTTGTGTGTCTTTAATAGATCATCCGTCCGCCTTTTTTATTGTTAGATTAATATGCTGATTTTTGCAGAGAATAAATAATAAGACATTTGTTACTGCATTCATCTTATTTATTTCAAATCAAAATAGATGCATTACAGCTACCGTGATGGAGGATAAGTTTTTTTTTATTGCCCTATTGTCTGCTTAAGTCGAGCGCATGGGCCACCTAATGGTGAGTGGTTACTGTCACCCATGGACTCCAGCAATGCCAGGGACAGAGCCAAGCTGCTGCCTACCGGGCCGTGCCGCTGCCTACCGAAGTGTAGAAGTAAGAAATAAGAAAGAAAGAAAATAGAAGTAAGTGTAGTGTAGAAGTCAGAAATAATTTTGATAAATTATAAGTGATGTATAAATTTTCTTAACCAAATTTACCTAAAATGTGCTATGACAATTCAAAAATATTATAGACTACATTTTTTTTTTGTTAATTTTAATCATTCTGAACAATTAATGACTAAATGTTGTTTTCTGTCATAAATAAAGTTTTGTCGATATGCATTATAGTAAGTACTGCGATAGAAACGTTTCGATAAGTGCCAACTGAACCAAGCATCGACTCGATCAGAGTACCAATGTGCCAATACACAGAACACGATTAAAAAACCCCCAGTACCTATTCCATGTCTAAACTAATTTTTAAGCTATTGCATAGATTTTATCGTGGGCTTTGAGCACGGCGACTGAATCAAGAAATTCCGTAACGAAAATAACCGACACCCCAACTACGCTTACTATGTAGCTCGCGTTCAACATATTCACACGTTGCGCTTGTGTAGTGTTTGTGAATAAGCGCGTGGCGTGACGTCACACTGCATGCGCATCATGAAAAGTCTACCCATCTCTCTCTCGCGCGGTCTAGCTTATGAGTGTGAAGGGGACAGTTAATGTTTTGCTTTTATTAATGTTTAATATAGCGTGGTCTTGTTTTATTATTGTTTTAATATTAAATTGTCATTGTCTGATTATAATTGCATAAGTTGATAAAAATGCTATGCAATAGCTTTACTGCGGCAGTTCCTGAGTGCCACACGTTTTTTTTTAATCAAAACTACTGGACATGCAAACGATTCATTGGTGGTTTTCTTGTCTTAAGTATTCTTTTATATCGTCTAGTATAATCTGTTTCGGTACAAAAAGAATACGGAATCTCTTTATGTTGTTGAAGTTCAGCGTAATTTCCACAGATGAGTGCCGGAATAAAGAGAAATATCGATTCACGTCACTGATCCGGTTTTACAAAGGTGAGTGTACATTTTACTGTAAATGTTAAGGGAATCCCGTTCATGTTCTGTACTTATTATTTTATCGAAAACAATAGTTAACAATGACCAAAGCAATCAGACAGTTATTTGAATAAATACGCTATATATTATAGTACCTATACACTTCCTAACACCCGCTAAATTTGAAGTAATCTGTATTAAATAGAAGATAAGACAATAAACATAAAGATATAAATGACACTATTAGTCCACAATAAAGAAATAACATTTTATAGCAGTGATGGGGGTTTTAAAAGGCCGCACGGGTAATTACTATCATCTTGCCTGTTTTTCCCGCGAGTCAGTAATACGTGGCCCACTGAGTTTCTCGCCCGATCTTCTCAGTGAGTCGCGTTTCCGATCCGGTAGTAGATTCTGCGAAGCACTGCTCTTGCTAGGGCTAGTGTTAGCAACGCCTCCAGGTTTGATCGCCGATAGCTCACCTATATGTTAGGGTTACGCTGACATAGCCTCACAAGTCTATGAGCTTGGGTGCGAAAAAAAAAGTAATGCGTTTCGGTTTGAAGCGTAAAAGAGTCGAATACTGTATAATTCAGATTTAGATTCCATATCTCAAGGTGGGTTGTGATATTCACATCGTGATGCCTACGGACTCCGGTAACCAATTAACACCAGGTAGGTTTAATACCACCCTTATTACCGCGTATATTTTGTTAGGTAATTATCAGAATATGGATTCAATATGGAATCACTTAATAAAATATAAGCCGAATCCATATTCTGTTAATCACCTAACAAAATATAAGCCACAGTAAGTTTCTCTACAGACATAGAGAAAAAAGAAAACCTACAATAAAATTACAATCATATTCACGTATTTATAATAAAATGCATTGATCACTACAAGGTTATATTGATTTTATTCTTCGAAACTGGTGCAACCTAAAGTAGTGCAAACCGCAGAACCAGTCCTGCGACAGGAAGCGGTCTAAAGCCACCAGCCAACCACCCCCCGCCACCGCACCCTTCCTCTCCTCAAGCTTCCACAGACCACCTGATCCAGACAAAGCTTGTCCTTCATGCTGTGACGTGTGCAGTGCATTGCACTAAGTCCTTTATACGTCCGGTAAGTAACAAAACTCGACTCACTATGAACGAATTTCCAATCCAAGCTATTTAATACATATAATTCCGTTTATATTTTGTTGGCCTTGTTAATTTAATGTTCGAATTCTGCCATAAAAGAATTTGGCAATGCAGCCTTATTGGTTATAAAACGATTTTTGGTATACATATGTATCTGTAATGTTTTCTATTAAACTGGTATTAATAAAGAATATTATTTGATCTGTAATTTTATGTAGCATGTCATGTAATAGCACAACATAATTTAATATCTATCGTATCTATATGAGTTATACGAATACCTCATATTAGGTAAAAGAAAACTAAGTTTTATTTTCTTTTCAACTAAAAAACCAAATGTATCATTTAAATATGAGTTAATAAATTATGAATAGCAATAATTTATGACTCTATAGGTTTACACGAACAAAAATAATTCTCAAAATCTATAATAATTCTTAACATGTATTTTCGCAAATTAGTAGGTATGTATTTTAATATCGGAATTGTTATTGTTGCCCTAGTTACTGTTGGAATTACTAGTTGTCTTGAAACTCGTGACTGGAGCATGTTTTTAGATAATAGCTAACAGCATTTTATTGTATTATAAAAGTTGTTTAAGGAACAAAACTGAGGAGCACGCATTGACGGGCAACACGAGCGCGGTCACTCACAAAGCGGAGCCGGCCGCCGCAAATATTTCGGATCGTGCAAAGAAACGATCTCATAGAAAGTAGAACAACTCATTTATTTATTCAATGCAGCAATAGGTGCGAGCGAGACGCCGCCACACAAACTGGCTCATTAAAATAAAAATTCGATTTTCGAGTGCAACTTGCGCGAAGAGAAATAAAGTCTCCGACGAAATTTTGCTCGAGTTAATCCAAAAAAGGTACGCGAAACGGCTCTTCGGCGAGATGGTGAGATACAAGAGCGAGGTGAAACCGACCGCAATAGTCTCGGCCACACGACAGCCTCAGACCGCTGCATCGCTGCGTCGCGTCGTCATAAGGTGACGTTTACTTTCAATTTTGTGCATCTCTCGAAAGATAACAAACGAGCTTTTAGACAAAAAATAAAAAATAGTTTAAAAAAAATAACAAAATACGCTTTTATAGAAAATCCAACTATTCCATCCAATCTCAATTTTTTAATTTTTTTTTGAATATTGAACTGTCATCGGTTCTTAATAAGTATACCATTTGTATACAATTACAAGTATACAATTTGCAGTTAATCCGATGTTTTGAAGGGGGTCAAAATCATGTTCAAAGATTCCGTTACAAACATACATACGTCTGAAGCTTTTTTTTTTTTTATTGCTTAGATGGGTGGACGAGCTCACAGCCCACCTGGTGTTAAGTGGTTACTGGAGCCCATAGACATCTACAACGTAAATGCGCCACCCACCTTGAGATATAAGTTCTAAGGTCTCAGTATAGTTACAACGGCAACCCCACCCTTCAAACCGAAACGCATTACTGCTTCACGGCAGAAATAGGCAGGGCGGTGGTACCTACCCGTGCAGACTCACAAGAGGTCCTACCACCAGTGATTACGCAAATTATAATTTTGCGGGTTTGATTTTTATTACACGATGTTATTCCTTCACCGTGGAAGTCAATCGTGAACATCTGTTAAATACGTATTTCATTCGAAAAATTGGTACCCACCTGCGGGATTCGAACACCGGTGCATCGCAACAACGAATACACCGGACGTCTTATCCTTTAGGCCACGACGACTTTAAAAGCTAATAAAAACGTATTAAAAATACGCTACAGATTAAAAATAAATTATTTTTATTACCACAAACTATGAATGTTCTTTTAAGCGTTAATACGACCGTTTTCACTGGGAACATTGTGCGAGCATTACGCAGAGTTGCATTGTGCGCTAAATGTCGATACAATGCAGTTATAATCACAATCACGAGCCGCTTTATCCGCACTAGCATTCACTATTTAAACAGCACTGTTCACGATATATATATCTCGTAAGATACTTTACAAAATAATTACATATTTCCATCGTAGCTCAGATTCCGGATTTAGTTTTTGTAATTATAAAAAAATGCTCTTGTATCAATTGCAAAAACGTTTCGCGTGGGCAAGTGTTCCAGTTTTCGAGTCAGGTCGCAGTGTGAGCGAGCCATGCGAACGATATCTGTCGTAATTACTGAAGGAGTTCTCTCGTGACTCGTTTATATTCGCGACCTCCTGTCTTATATTTCAAATCACGTTCCCGTTTTAATGAAACGTAATACATGGCAAATGCAAACTAAATTTAACCTCGTACTTTATTTAATATCGTTCACATTTTTCGTTTTCGATTGGGCATAGCTTAATAAAAAAGAGAACCACAAAAAATAACAACCAGTAAAACTTCATTGAGCAATTAACTATTTATGTATAATTTGAAATGGCTAGCAAACAGTAATGAGCTAACTATTTTATAATTAATTTGAACTTCCCGCCATTTCTGCGATTAAATGTTAATCGTTCAATGTAATATCACGCATACAATGAGTAACAAGGAGGCAAACAGTTACAGATAAAATGTGTTAGTCTAGTTTTAACTTTATAGATTAATATGGAATAAAATTAATATTTCATTGAACTTATGCAATTAATTTTATCACATATAATATTAGATATAAAAAAAAATAAGAACATAAAAGTCGATAGAATTTTTTTGAGCATAATTGCTTGTCTGCCTATATTTACCTATCCGGATAACCTTTATACACGTTTTACTCCCATTTACCATTTGTTTACACTTGTAATTGGCGCTAAATAAATATTGACTGTATTGGAACCCGAAATCGAAAATACTTTTTTACAACATTTTTTCGGTTTTCGTGAACATAATGAAAACTACTATTACGGCAATTGTAGCTATATTATTATTACGTGGAATCAACTTATTTACCTTCGTATAGTGCGTGAAGCCATTAAAATAAAAAACAAAAACTTCAATTTTATAATAATAGCGAAGACGATTGGTGCTTATCTAGCAACTGGAATCCTTCTATCGTGAAGATAAAAATCTGAGTTAAGCAGACAATGACAATAAGAAAAGCGTGTTTAAACTGTAAAAATAGTTTTAATTATATAATTATAATATTAATTTTAGTAATATTTTACAGACATACTTAAAAAACACGTCGAAAACATTCTTCTCGTGGTGAGCTTAAGAGGTCGAGATCATGTCGGCATGAGCTTGCCAACCCGGGCACGCGAGCCAATCAAGATGTCACGTCAATCACGCGGAGAAACGGACCCACTCTTTAATACCCACATTTACTTACACCTTATTAATTACTATGAGATGCCGCTCTGTTCGACAACATTTCTTGGTTTCACCCTTCATATGCACGACTTTCATTAAAGTCATAATTATATTTAAAAAAAATCATACTTCACTACTTTTTCCGTTTTAAGTAAATTGGACTTTACATAAATTAATCATTACCGACGTTTTCATCATAATTCACGCGTGCAAGCCCGCAGTGAAGTATTTAAAAAAAACAGCCAAAAGGAAACAGCCCTAAGCGGCGCAAAAGTAAAATTCACACTCCTGAGTACGTCAAGTATCTATCGTCGTATTGGTGAATTAATTCCATAGACAAATCCCACTGAGTTTCTTGCCGGATCTTCTTAGGGGATCGCGATTCCGCCAATAACTAAAATTCAATATCGAATTTTAAAATATCTATTAAAATATATATGAATAAATGTCTAGGCAAAGCATGGGAAGATACTAGACCGCGATGCTACCGCGTTCTCTCAAATACCTTGGTGCTGTACTTCTTGATTGGCTATTACCTACTTAATATCGTGTAGTAAATATTACAAAGTCCTCTTTACTGTTTGTTACAAATAGCAAGCATTACGATGATTATAATAAGATAGCATATTTCGGAAATTTACATTCCTATCCAGAACTGATATGCGTTAAAAATACAAACATTTCAATCTGTACGGCTTAGACCGAGAGAGAATGAGATAGCTATACATATGTTTTAAATGTTATTATTTATTGATTATAACAAAGACTGAACCCACGGTCTACCATCGTAAAATAGATGTTGAAGTCCATAGACATCATAGCGTGAATGCTGCGACCCGTCTGGAGGTTTCACGTTTCATCCTTCAAAACTCGAATAACCAAATAAGGCATTGTAAATAAAGCATTTATAAAAACGAAGACCTTAGAACTCATATCTCAAGGTAGGTGGCGGCGTTTACGTTGTAGATGTCTATGGGCTCCACCACTTATGGTGGAGTGGTATACCACTATGGTAACCACTTAACATCAGGTGGGCCGTGAGCTCGTCCACCCACCTGAGTGATAATTTTTTTTTGTCAATTATCAAATTAATACATTATCGCCTGCTACGTTTGCTCTTATCATCCATTTCTTTCCTTTAATGACCGTAAGCTTTAAATATTTTATTTAAAAAAATTCAAATTACAAAAAAACATATTTTATTCAGCATTACACTGTCCAGATTTAACCAATTAACACACCTGTAAGACACCGTTATGTCCCCCAAATGGCTGCTGGTCTAAATTCACGTTGACACTATTGTTTGTAGACGTAATTACCATAGCAAATTAGTCATACGTGTGATAATTTCAGAAAGTGTTTTTCTTCTCAATACATTATTCTAGCATCCGCCTTGAGAATTATCGCAATTTAAAAAACGATTTCTAGTACCAAATATTTTTGTATTTTTAAACGTTCACATTTTTCCTGCAATAATCTTTATGTTCGACTTTCCGAGGGATGATTATTAAAATAAACTTGGATTAGAAAAACTTGTATATTAAAGTAAAAAATCAATTATCTAGGATACCGTGTCACTTATGACAAGGGTATCATGACAACGGATTTGCGTATTACAGCGCTCTCTAGTGACGGTTTTAGGAGTTGGAAAAAACAGGGTGAACATTCCGCCCACCATGAACTACAAAAGTTCATAGCCAACAATGAGGCCATCAAATTTTACATGTACAATTAACATCTCCATGAAACCGTAACATCTTAACCTAATAGTAATCAATAAAGAACTGCTCAACATGAACTAAATATAAACTTACACATTAAAGAAACCATAATAACGACAAAGTTCAGTCAAGGGTTGCTTTTAAACAGTTCGTACTTACTTACAACTAAACAATAACAAAATACTTAATAGCTGATGCATCCAAAGATACATTTAAGTTACATACATTGCATGAAATATCTACAGTTATTCAGGTAAGTAATGTTTAAAAGCGATAGGCAAAATGCAAAGTTTGGAGACTGGTCTTACAATTTTAGATTTCTTACATTTGATAGTACCCTTGTGACATTATCTGGAAGTCAGTATGCTCTGGTACGACCTTGACCATTCGATACATCTTAACTATGTCCGCTGCGAAACATATAGGATAAGTACGCCATTTCATAATTATGTGTCGTAACTCTGGTTGAAGCCTTGGACCTACCAATAAATCATTGTTCAATGACTTGCCGCTGGTACCCTTACACGAAGCGTCGAAAACAACGCCGACCTTCGTTGTACTTTTGTCCTCGCGAACAACCAACTGCATGATGAGGTAGATAAACGCATCCTGGCTTAGCAGCTTCTTGTTTGTCATTAATTACTTCTATATGATTCATAGCCAGGTGGCTACATTTATTACCTTGGATTATTCTTGCTTCAAGAATGGATTATTTTCAAGTTTCTTCTTGAGCAAGTGGATTGTTGTCGCGAAAAGGAAGACCTACAACATAACGACCCAAACTGTCCCTAGTTGTAGTGGATTCAAAGTATCTTTCACAGGATTCTTCTTCCTTGGATAAAAGTGGATGATGCTAGTCAGTTTCAATCTCCCAGAACTGACGCAGCAAATCATTGATTGAGTTGTCATGGGTATGTGCGCTAATAATGTAAGGAGTATCCCCACTAACTTAAACTCGTCCCGACAGGATCCATCCCAGCTGTGTATTTTGAGCTGTCAAGGTTCCAGGTGGATTTCTCAATATGCCTTCTGACAAAACCTGACCATACACATCAGCGCCCAGTAGAAGATCTATATTGCTTGGTGTACCATATCCTGGATCAGCCATCTGCAATTGCAACAATTCCGGCCAATCCTGTAATTGAATTTTCTGTGAAGGAAGAGTGGATGTTAGGCAGTTTAAAACATAGGCTTGAACGGGATAGCTAAAAGAGTTATATGTGGACTGTACTTTAAATTGAACCATATGTTTTACTGAAATACTAGATTTTTCTCCTCCTAAACCAGATATGGTACTTAGAACTGGCAACCTTCAAAGCTGCAAAAGTTGAACTGCGTGTTCACTAATAAACGAGGCTTGAGAGCCCTGATCCAACAATGCCCTAAGTGTGTGATACATACCCTTGTTGGATACATAAACTAATGCGCTAGCTAACATTACTTGACTACTTGATCTCATTTCACTGTTAGAAAAATGGCTGACAACACGCTCCACGTGATCCGCTGCCTGCGGTTCTTGTGCTGGCTCCCGCTGTTGATTAGTGGGCTGACTAGGACCCGCCAGGGTCGGATTGTGAGTGCCGCCTTCCTGGTGCAGCAGCGAGTGATGACGTTGGCCACAGCACCGACAAGCCGTGCGTCGTTTGCACTGTGTTACCGAATGGTTAGCTCCGAAGCAATTGAAACACAGTTTCCTCTTCTGGATGAAGTCCCGGCGATTCCCGATGGCTTCTTGTACAAATTTCTTGCATTGATAAAGCAAGTGATGTCCCGAACAGAATGGGCAGGATACAGACGTCGTCACGCTGAACACCTTCGGTTTATCCGCTGCATCTTTGCCTCTAAACTCTCTTCTTTGGTTTGGTTCTAAAAACTCGAGTGCTCGATATCTTGATTCCAGGAATGATTGGAACTCGCTTAGTGTAGGCAATCGATCAGCCTGTTCGCTTAGTTTTTGTTCCCATTGTTTCTGGGATTCATTATCCAATTTTATTGTGATGAGATATATAATCAGGATGTCCCATGTCGATACAGGTATACCAAGGTTAGATAAAGCGTGCAAGCAATCATTTGTCGTATCGAGTATTTGTTTAACACCGTTGGATGACTCTGAAGATAAAGCCCTTTGGCCCACCAGCCTGGCCAGAATGCTGTTCGCGATATAACGTTTGTTATTGTACCTTTTGTTTAATAGCTATATTCGTTATTTTCGCATCCCAATATAACATTCTGGTGATTTTCTTCAAACTAACCAGTGTTGTTCCAATAATTGCAATCTCGTTTCGATATATTCCCTTGTTATTCTAGACGCAGGTGACTTTTTGAAATTAATCTTTGCCTTAAATATCTTATTTTGAATATCGGTTTTTTAATATAACTGTCCGGGCCCATTCTTCACATTCACTAGTACTTAGCAACGAAATAGTTTTGTGTTAATTACGGTTTGTAACATTCTTTGCACTTAAAATTGTTGTTTATCATTAGTTGTTTTCTTATCTGGCTCGTATTGGACCATGTTCGACTTTCCGAGGGATGATTATTAAAATAAACTTGGATTAGAAAAACTTGTATATTAAAGTAAAAAATCAATTATCTAGGATACCGTGTCACTTATGACAAGGGTATCATGACAACAGATTTGCGTATTACAGCGCTCTCTAGTGACGGTTTTAGGAGTTGGAAAAAACAGGGTGAACACTTTAGAAAAATTATCGCTAAACATTTTAAGTATTGCACTCAATTATTTGGATGAAAAACTGTCAAATATATAATCGATTAGCTGTACCCGTCTGCTTCGCTGGGCATTTAAAATTTACATTATTATTTCTCAGCCCCACAAAGATTCTCATCATTAACACCCCCGCAACTGGTGTAGGGAGTCCAACACTCATATAAATATTAGCCTATCCATTAAGTACATGTATTTTCTACATGGATACCAAGTTTCAAGTCAATCGTATGCACGGTTCAGTAGTTATAACGGAACATCCGTAAAAACCACTGTAGATTTATATATTAGTATAGATTATAGTTCAGCTGAATTGGACCCAGGACAAAAACAACAATTTGATGGTAGTTCATTTTGAACTATTTAAATGAGCAATTGTTCTTAAGAAAATAGCTGTACTGTAAAATGCGTACAAAAACAACGTCCTGATGATATATCACGGCATTTCGACATATCCGCCTTCATGTTGTGAAGGATCAGGATCGGACCGGTCACGAATCTCCAGCACTATATAAAATATATGTGCTGTTATATTGTTCTGTGTCCGGCTCATTGCATAATGTAGTTTGTTAGGTACCTGCCGCAACAACGCGGGCGTTGTAAGTATTAGCTAGCTGTAACTACTGTCACAGATTAAATAATAATTACCCGCGCAAAGGTCAGAAAGCATAATGCTGAATAATAGACAGAGCACGTCGAGATACTGCCTACTTAGGACTGCATAGCGTAGGTCGTTTAATCTTGAATGTACAGTTAACTCATCACGTTTTAAGCACAAAACCGAATTTTTTTAGAAAAAGTTTCATGAAGTAAATACAATCTTGTAATACAAAATTCATCAATGGATTTTATGTACATGAGTGAAAAGAATAAGTGCTACGAGATCTATTTGTGATCATTTAAATCGATTGTAAATGATCTCATTGGATTCTATGGATTTGTGTAATTTAATTTTTTTTAATAAAATTATAGAACCTAAAATTGATATGTGTAAATAATATTTGTGTTTCGAATTGATTGACATTTGTTCATAGACCTACTTTGTGTATTTTAAATTTGAATTTCATGAAATTTAAATTTTGTGATTTTTTTCTATTAGGCATCGCTTGACACATTTATTATTTATTTTCAATTTTACTTTCAAATCAAACATTTTACTACAGATCTAAATTCGGTTCACAATTGTAACCACGATTTTCAGGAAGTACCTTAAAAATAATTATACTAAAGGTTTCTTATACAATTATACAATTCACTATCAGTTCGGATAATACACGAATATCTTAAATGCTAGGGTAAGTTTCTTAGATTTCTGTTTTTATTAAACTAGACTAGGCGACCTTAATGCGGTCGTGGTGCGGTGCTGATGTGGGCGGCTGATGAGAGCGCGCTTGTTAGCATATCTCCGGTCTCCGTGGACCGTAATGGTAAATTCCACGAGCAGTGAGAGTCGATTATCTACGTTATATATTCCTCTGGCTACCATTAAAGAAAATTTGGTTAGTTGAGAAACAAATGTATCTAGGGCGTGTGTTAGCGTGAAACGAACTGCTATTTCAATATTCTATTTATTTATGTATTTATTTTATTAGGCTCACAATACACATCACAAGCTAAAGATACATAAAAACACACAAATAAAAAGAAACAAAATCTGGCTGGCAACATAAGTTATGTGCGCACGACAAAACAAGACATATAGTGCTGAATTTGTATAACAACGTTCCTTACAATTACGACAAAACAACACGATAACGAAAACTAATCTAACGTATAATGTAAGGAAAAAATATATATTCACAATATAATACATTAAACAATTACATTAACCTACCTGTTAATAACATTATTATTCTCTACATTTTATAATTTAATATTTTCCTGTAAATCCATAAAAGAGAGAGCAAAGTAAAGGATTAATGCTTAAATATAAAAACATTATTATACGAATTATAAATTCGTTTTATGCATTAATTAAGTTTAAAGAGCACATTTTTACGTACAGAATAGACATTATGCATAATTTAACGAATGAATTTGATAACTAAAATAGAAATTAACTCAAGGCGATAAACAATCTGACGCATGAAATATTCGAGACAAAATTAGTTTCCTTGATCTGTATGTATACTATATACTTCAGTATTGTTTTTATTATTCTAATAACATTGAACTGGAAGTCTGACGGTACATTGGAGATATTCAAATTACGGTGAATCGTATTCTGGTGTTCCTGATACCTTAATACCCATTCTATGATTTTATTGTATGTCTATTCGTTGATTTGGTTATCTCTTTGTATATATTTGTGTGTTCAGATATCACTCGAAAACGGAGGGACAAAATTAAATCAAAATTATCACTTATTTAAAACTCCTTGATACTAAATGATAAAAACCTGTATTTTTCACAAACAAGTGCACCTATTACAATATGAGCTCATTTCGAGCGGATTCATGTAGTTTAATTTTAACGTAACGCAGGCGGACCCGCAGCACTCGCATAGTACATTAAAAAGATGTAAAAACCTTTTCAGTGTAAAAAAAAATGCAAAGAAGTCTATTTGTTGTATTTTAAATTTATTCTTCGTCTACCGCCATTCAGGCATTTATTAGGAAACGGGGCTATTATGTAAATCGTAACATTGTGAGTCATACAAAATTTATATGTAGGTACTTATTGCGATCCAAAACAGGATATATGAAGCTATATTCGGCAAATCACGCACGTACTTTTTGTTATAACACTACAACATTTATTTAATATAAACTAAATTTTTAAACATCTGTTATTGCCAGCACCGTCGCTTGTCACGTGATATGTTACGTGCAGTTTCAAAGCAAGAACGACTTTATATTTATTGTATGGTATGTCTCACTAAATGTTATGCCGCTGTACAAAAGCCGGAATGCGCTGATCAATTTTCATAATCGTATGCCGAATATACAATATTCTTTTCCGTCAGTCCACTGTTGGACGTACAGCACTCCCATAGTTGGACATACAGCACATAGTTGCACTCCCTCGATTCGAGCCTCGCCACAAAGATTGGTCCTGCAATATACCTCGTGCAAATTAGGAATGCCAGTGGCATAGTCAAGCAGCTGCCTACGCAGAAGACTCATCTCGAACCTCGCTTGAAGAAGGACACGTCATACTTTGTTACGTATGCCTTCGATCATAAGCCGTCTAATACTAGATTGAAGTCGCTCACGATTAACTTAGGACAACGACTAAACACTCATACCGAAATACTATTTACATTCATTTTTTTCCTACCTATTCGCTGGTTAAGCGAGCTTATGGGGCTATTCCAGCTACGCCCTGACGGGTAGGTGAGCTCAAGGGCTCCACCTGATAGTATTTGCTAACACTAGCCCTAGCAAGAGCAGTGCTTCGCAGAGTTTACCACCGGATCCGAATCGAGACCCACTGAGAAGATCCGGCGAGAAACTCAGTGAGCTAACCGAAATACCATCAATACTCAAGACGACAAATATGAATTAGATATTAGAGTTTAGATAGAGTTTAGTAAAGTTGAGAGATATTAGATAGTAAAGTAGGAATAGTGAGCTTACTACGATTGTTAGAACTGACGCGAGACTTGTTATAAGAATTTCATATTCCGTTAGAGTTTACAAAATTAATTTTCAAAATTAATGTCGTGTCGACTTTTATCGATTTTATAAAAAATTAGGAAGTGAAATGAAATTCGGATGAATTTAAAATTCATTATTTAAAACTGCATAGATGAAACGTAATATATAATTTTGAACAAAAAATACGTTTAGCATTTGTGATAAGTCAACATATATATACATATACCCTTTACTTTAATATATACATATACATATTTACATGCGTTATTTTACTTCGAAAAATTATCTATAAGCTAACGTCATATCATAGCAGCTAGCATTTGATGAAATTCTACTATGTTTCTACATTTTATTTTTTATTTTTTTTTATTGCTTAGATGGATGGACGAGCTCACAGCCCACCTGGTGTTAAGTGGTTACTGGAGCCCATAGACATCTACAACGTAAATGCGCCACCCACCTAGAACTACGAAGCGCCTCATTGAAAGTAAAACATAGTTTCAGTACTTTGTTAAACGACCGTATTGTATATTTATTTAACTTCTTGTTGATTAGAATACAATCCAAATTTGTTTCATATAAAACTCTTTCAAATGCTCTATTTTAGGCGAGAAAGCAATAACTTTTAAAAGGATAAAACCATGGGCTTGTGAACAAATTATTAAAGACACTCAATAGTTCGTTTCCCTCAATAACTTCTTTGTGCAGAGCATTTAAGCAAAAATTATTTTAAATGCAATAATTAATTATCATAAATATGCACACAAATAACACATTCACAAAATACGTATAATAATAATAATAATCTGGAATGTGATTAATATACTTTCACCGTGTAGTCTCGCGATTATTTCACTTTGGACTTTTTGTGAGGACTGAACCGAAAAACGAAATTACATTACGTACAGTTGTACAGTCTTTTTTTCTTTCTAAAACGAGTCTAAAACACTATAAAAATAAAATAAAATATGTTAAATAAAATAACTAAGACGTTCCATTCCATTTCGGTAGGCAGCGGCTTGGCTCTGCCCCTGGCATTGCTGAAATCCATGGGCGACGGTAACCACTCACCATCAGGTGGGCCGTATGCTCGTCTGCCTACAAGGGCAATAAAAAAAAAAGAAAACCAAGCTGAGCATTAAATGAAACAATGTAACTAACATTCGAACTAAACGAAGCCCTCGATGCGCTTACACACGATGTAGCGAACCCAATTACGCGACTATCTCCATGTAGGCCTTCAATAATTAATTCAAAAAACGACTCCTAGCAGCTCTCATCCCATAACAGGCAATTATGCAACACCGTTTTTGGAATTTTCGTGAATCCATCAACTAGACGACCTGTTAATCTAAATCCATTCGAAATGCGTCATTGAAGAATCCTTAATTAAAATTCCTCAGAATATGCTTTGTAGATAATCTTAAGGGAATGAAACGCAAAAAAAAAAAATACATATGTTTGGAAGGGATTAAGTTAGGATTTTTTTTAAGAATTATAATAATCCTCATTACATTTTAGTTATTAATAGTCCAAAATTTAATGTAAATGAAAACGTTTGTCGTTAGAGCGAAGACGGCGTGTAGTACACGGCAATAGTCGCCGGCTGACCGCAGCCGGATGTTCTTCGGCAAATGCACAATCACACTAACACAAACTCTCACGAATTTTTCTCCCAACACTTTCACGTCTTCCACTAATTATTATCCACTTTATCGGGCATCTTCAATTTGATTTACGTCTCGCTCATACAGTTATATTGGTACACTTTTTCTTTTCAAACTAATTTTTGATAATTTTACGTTTATGTTGTGATTCTGACGGAGCGGGTTACGGTGCCACGGAATAGACGTGGGTACTACCATCGTCTGTTACACGTCTTCTACGGTAATATTACATATTTTTGGGGACAATTGTATCTTTTTTTCCTACCTATTCGCTGGTAGCCTAAGCGTCTGTTCCAACTAGGAGCGGACGTGGATTAATCGATTGCGATACTATGCAGACATACACACAGAGACAGACACACACTCACGTACACACAAAATTACAATTAAGAATTTTTCACAAACCTTTACGCAAAAGGCGTTGGTTACTTTCGGTTATAAAATCATTTATGTACGTAAGTAATTAATCAAAACGACTACTTAATTCTCGACAATGGAAGGCACGATTAGGATGACGCTGAATTATAAAAAAGGAGATTAACTTTTAAAGAAAATCAGCACATAGAATTCTGCTTTGTCTTAGAAATGTTTTATCCTCTCGGGGAGGTGGAGGACCTTGGCACTCCTCGTCCCTCTCTTCCTCTCAGGAGGCGCCGGAGTCCGACATAACCCGGTTCGTTACACCCCCGGACCGGGTATCCGTAAATGGATTCCCCAGCGTAAAAAAAAAAACGCTCTAGCTTGGAGGCGCTCGGGTAGCCGTTAGCAAATCCCGCCCCTTCTGGCTGAGCCCTTGCTCGCCCACCTGTCCTTGTGAAACCGGAAAAGCCTCCGACCACAAGAAAACCCTCAATCATAAAAAAACTTTTTTTTTTGTATATTCAGGGGTGTAGCTTGAAACTTAAGCCAACTGTTTAATGGAAGACTACACCTTCGTGTCTTAACATAAGCGAAATTTAAGTGATGACTTCTTAGCACTATAATAGATTATTCGTCTGCCATTTACATTAAAAAAATATAAATAAATAAAACAAAAAAAAGTGTTTGAATAATAGTAGTATATTATTCGACTGTATTATGCTTTATAGAAAACTCAACTAAAAGATAAAAAATAAATTTTAATTGAAAATAGTGTAAAATATATTTTATTGTAAAAGAGCGTGGGGTGCATGGTGTTATTAGCTATAAATATTTTTCTGACAGATATGCTTTTAGCTTTTTTTTAAATAAAATATATTTTACACTATTTTCAATTTAAATTTATTAAAATTTATTTTCTATTTTTTGGTTGAATTTTACATAAAAGCTTATTTTTAAAACTATTAAGTACTTTAACATCAATTCCCGCTTTATCGACTATAGATAAAAATTATGTAAATTGGCCAAAATCTTATTTTGCAAATTGAATAATGGAATAATCTTATCAAATTAGTGTATTGTCATCGGTCCTCGATAAATCTACAAAGTTTGAATGAAATCTGGCTGTTTAAAGTGGCTCAAAATCGCGTCTAAAGGAATCTGTTACAAATATACAAACATACATTTTATTCTTCTTTACTTACATTATATTCTTCTTACATTCTTTACTGGCGTTAGGACCTCTTGTGAGTCCGCGCAGGTAGGTACCACCACCCTGTCTATTTCTGCCGTGAAGCAGTAATGCGTTTCGGTTTGAAGGGCGGGGCAGCCGTTGTAACTATACTGAGACCTTAGAACTTATCTCAAGGTGGGTGGCGCATTTACGTTTTAGATGTCTATGCGCTCCAGTAACCACTTAACATCAGGTGGGCTGTGAGCTAGTCCAACCAACTAAGCAATAAAAAAAATAAAAAACATAGAAGTGAAGCTAATATAAAGTGTGTAAAAACGTAACTATTACCCGTAAAAGTAGTTTTAATTTTGTTTGAAATGTTTAAGCGCAGTTTGCAATTCTAACGTATACAGGCTGCTAAACGCATATTAATCTTTGACCTGCTGGATATTTCTCTCATCTTCAATTTATAAACATTAATGTGGAACATAAGTGTGGCAACATTTTCTATATTATCAGCTTTATAATACAAAGTTAATGAAGAAAAGCTGCTTAACTTTTACGAGCCATTTTGTCCTAACAGAAATTACTGTAGTAGCTTACAAAACTTTATATGAACGTTGACGGTATAAAAGCTTAATCGAAAGTCATTAATTACATAATTGTACAAGGAAACAGTTTTCTAGTATTATCAGTGCAAGACGAACTTTTGAAATAATCATTATTATAGGAAACTTTATCGTACCCTTCTATTTCAGTCACGACTTAAATGTATGTAACAACAATGGTAGAGCATCATGTAAGCCTTGACGAGTAGCTATCACTACCCTGCCTATTTCCGCCGTGAAGCAGTAATGCGTTTCGGTTTGAAGGCTGGGGCAGCCGTTGTATTGTAAAAACGGAGACTTATAACTGATATCTCAAGGTGGATGGCAACATTTACGTTGTTAATGTCTATGGGCTCCGGTGATCACTTAACACCAGGTGGATCGTGATCATATATTAATTTTTAAACCTATTTGAGTAATGCAAATATTGTTTAAACAGCTTTCTTAGTGGGCCAACGGGCTAGACGCTGTGGAGTGCACCGAGTTATTCTTTGAGATTGTCTCATTATCTTTGACCAGGGTATCACGCTCCATCGCATCAGATTTCATTCCTGCTACCTGGTGCCACTGCATGTATTCACATAGAGTTGTTCAGAGAAAAAAAGTATCACATACCATATAGCCCTGAAATTAATTACCCTCCGTGGTGTAGCGTGGTGTAGCTTTATCTTTGTTTAAACAAAATATATCTTCTTCTATTCATTATTCTAAGGTACAATATGCTTATCTCTAAATTTGTTTACTATTTAATCGACCGACTGATCTATGCACAGTTATTGGATCAATCAAAGCAGGGCGCGCTTCGTCTCAAAAAATTAGTGTTTTTATGTAATTAGCAATAGTTACAGCAAAGTGTGGCTGAAATTTTCTAGAGTAAAATGAAATATTTTTATTCTGTTCAGTAGTTTGATTTAGGAAACGACCTTGTGTTTTACGGTGGACAGTGATTTTCATTATACAATCTATTCAGTAACAAATATACGTAGGGAACTGGCCAATATAAAAGACTTCAACGCGCTTCAAAAGTTTTTTAACTAAAATTGAGTTTGGCAACACAAACATTCACATATTAATCGCTTCAATTTGGGTTCATTAGATATCACGAATGCGGTGACTTTATCTCAAACAAACATAAAGGACTGCCATACATTCGTTATTTTAAAATAAGAACAATATATACAGTTAAGCTTATCGTAAGCTTGGGCCATTTCCACCGGTGCAAACAAACACGGATTATGTTTTGAAAAAATAGGTTAGTCGTTATTCTCATGCAGTCATGACTACAGCCGCGTATATCACGAATGCAGTGACTTTATCTCAAACAAATAAAAAAGACTGCTATACATTCGTTATTTTAAAATAAGAACAATATATACAGTTAAGCTTATCGTAAGCTTGGGCCATTTCCACCGGTGCAAACAAACACGGATTATGTTTTGAAAAAATAGGTTAGTCGTTATTCTCATGCAGTCATGACTACAGCCGCGTATATCACGAATGCAGTGACTTTATCTCAAACAAATAAAAAGGACTGCTATACATTCGTTATTTTAAAATAAGAACAATATATACAGTTAAGCTTATCGTAAGCTTGGGCCATTTCCACCGGTGCAAACAAACACGGATTATGTTTTGAAAAATAGGTTAGTCGTTATTCTCATGCAGTCATGACTACAGCCGCGTATATCACGAATGCAGTGACTTTATCTCAAACAAATAAAAAGGACTGCTATACATTCGTTATTTTAAAATAAGAACAATATATACAGTTAAGCTTATCGTAAGCTTGGGCCATTTCCACCGGTGCAAACAAACACGGATTATGTTTTGAAAAATAGGTTAGTCGTTATTCTCATGCAGTCAAAACTTCAGCCACGTCTCAATTGATTACACCCTACGTTATGTATGTATAATGTATGTAAATAATTGAATGTGACAAACACCAAACTCTATCGGGAGCTACCTCACTAAAATAACACCCGAAACGGATCGATCGCCGTTAAAATACACAAATGTACAGACAGAAAGTTTCATTGACATTCTTGCTATATGTAAACCAAGACAAATGTCTTCTTGGCTTTTAGAAACGAACAAAAGTGAAAATTAAAGAACTGTAAGCGCAAATGCTCAAAAACATTTTGTTTGACTAAGCCGTCATCTGTCAACTGTCAACAACAATACAAATAAAAGATTTTGACACGTGTCAGCAGCATTTAATTTCACATATCATTTCAACAGCACATCAACGTCTTCTATTAAAAAAAAAATGTGACGTAAAGTGTTCAACGTAACTCTACGTAAACTCTACACTCTACGTATAGAGTACATACTTAACCTTAAATAGAACTGAGAGTTAAAGATACATATGCGTTATCATATATATTGTATTTTTGGTTTATCTTTTTATTTATAGTATATTGGCTTATATGGGCAGACCAGAAGTCATAGATACATTGAATACCATTTCATTGAGTAATGCGATCGGCCTTTATTACAATCGAAAACAGGAACGGCTATCCTACTACTTCAATTGCAATGAATACGCGTCAAAAATATGCAAATGCACCACTAACCATGAATTCAAATCTATACTTCTATACTAATCTTATAAAGAGGAAAGATTTGTTTGTTTGTTTGTTTGTATTGAATAGGCACCGAAAGTACTGAACCGATTTGAAAGATTCTTTCACTGTTTGGAAGCTACACTATTCCCGAGTAACATAGGCTATAATTTTTTTTGAAAAAAATAGGGATCCTTACTAAAACTCCAATAATGTAACCCAATGTGTAATAAAATTACCTAAAATATTCTTTACATCGCGGGCCCTGCTAAAACTATTGATGATAGAATTAAATAATGTACTACGACTTTGTAGAAAATATTATTATTTACAAAAAGTGTCGCAACAGCATATCTCTAACTACTATAGTTATGCCGCAATAAGTGTTCTTTTATTTAAAAAAATAAAACAGCGTCAAATATCGTTGAAATTTTTGTCAAAGACCTGAGCGGAGCCGGAGCGGGCCGCTTGTTATTAATATATCAGTATGATAGAAACGAATCAATTCTAAGTAACTGAACAATAATAATATTTTCGATGCAATAGGAATGGAAGCGATCGATCTTACAATGTATTCTTGATTGTAAACATCGTGCTTAAAGAAAGTTCACGATCGAAAATTCAATAAAAGAGACCGTGCAATTCTGTTAATCCCATCGAAGTGCAGGTCCGAGGGACCGCTGACCACGCTATATAGCATATTTTTCGAAACAATAGCTTAGCAGCATTAGTCCAATTTTTTCGGAACCTATATATATTTGTGTATGTAAGGTCAGAGCGACCGCTGACCGCGCTAAACTCACTCAAACAAAACTGACATTAATTTTGATTATTAGTTTTAAGCATATAGCGATTTTTAGGAACAAAAGTTTAGCAGCGTTAGTCCAAATTGTTCAGAGCTTATATATATTTATGTGTTCATGTACCTATATAAATATAAATACATGTGTAATAATACATTATTGATAGAATAGGGCATTTAAATGTGACACTACAAAACTGTTATCCTGCCCCTAAAATAATATATTATATTAACAGCATTTGTTTCTTAGCAAACGCACCCCGCATAATTTATCAAAAAGTAATTATTGGAGTAATAATAGCATTCGATTTTTAACTATGGGTTACAAATAGGAATTTCAAATTAAAACTGTTCAATGGAATGTGAATTAGAATCAAACCTGATTAAGTTTTATATACATACATTGACACATTTTGTCTGCTATTTCCGTCATCAGCTCTACTTGTATACTATGTAATATATAAAGTATTTTGATACTCGCATAAAACTCAATTTAATTCATAAAAATCTGTTATATGACAAAACTTGTTGTTTGTCACGATTTTCTTGATTTGCTCGTAGCTGTATCTCTGTTCGATGATTGTATGAAGTATCATTAACCGTAGAACAAATCGTTAGGTGAAGGATATATGTACACATATGTATTGTTCACAATGATCAGAGACCGCGCCTCCGCACACGCACTCCTCTGACTCATTACTCGAAATTCCGCTCGCGATTGCGTGAGAGCGACATCAAACAAATCGTGATGTATCTTGAATATCTACGTTAGAACGTGGTTATGTTTTTGTTTAGAGTAACTAGGGGCAATCATGTTGATGTGATGCTCTATGATACTTTCATTCCCAGTTAATAGTTAATACCTAGGTACATAACTATGCGAATTTAGAGTTCCGCCATTATGGTCTATAATAACATTGTTTGTCAAATTACTTAAATAAGTACAATTAGGTCACTTATAACATTTCTAGTAACGATTTACGAAAGCTCACTTAGTAATCTGTCTATTGTTCTAAACCCCTCACTGAACTTCGTAATGCTAATAAAAATTAGAATACGTACTAACGGACACGCTAGAAGTGAAGTTTTATTTTTTAAAAAATTACGGTAAACAATAAATTAAATCGCATACTATCCAGCGTCCAAAAAAATTCACGATAATAATTTAAGCTTATAAATTTCTTATACCCACTAATTGTATTCACACGTTCCCACGTTCAGATACGGCTCAATTGACTGTCGGTTGCCGCGTGGTGCTGTTCCAATATTTAATATTTATTTTTAGCAAAATTGCCGTGAGCGTGTGCGTCCGCGGTACCGATGAGGCGATTACAACATCGATAAGTCGCCGGGTGCATAGCGTGACGGCACTCGTGATTAACTTACCGTCAAGGAATGCTGTCAACGGTATTTCATCAATAGGTGCTTCAATTCCAACCCTAAAAATGTAATGAAATATAAAAAAAATATTATTTTTGTTATCTAGTACTGGTAGTGTATAGTACTGGTGGTAGAACCTCTTGAGAGTCCGCGCGGGTAGGTACCACCACCCTGCCTATTTCTGCCGTGAAGCAGTAATGCATTTGGGTTTGAAGGGCAGCCGTTGTAACTATGCTTGAGACCTTAGAACTTATATCTCAAGATGGGTGGCAAAGTTACGTTGTCTATGGGCTCCAGTAACCACTTAATACCAGGTGGGCTGCGAGCTCATCCACCCATCTAAGCAATAAAAAAAATATCTTTTTTTTTTTCGGCCACTGTTTTTTCTTATTTTTCGACCGACAGCTTAGATATTTGAAGAAAGCATCGAACGAGATGCTTGACCAAGATCGTTTTTTGTACAGTTTCGCTAGCGGCCATACTTGTACAAAATGTCTAAGTGCTTAAATAACAGTTTGAAGTTCGTTTGTGAAAATCTTAAATACGAGTATGAGCTGCGTGTGTCATCTTGATCTTGTTTATATTATAAAGAAAACGGCGCAGAGTCACGCCACGTGTCTATCGTCGTATTGGGAACAGAAACACAACTAAGCTATGCATTAGTTAGTCCCCAGCATGAGAACACATAAATTATACTTTTATTAAAAAAAAAGTGTAAATTTAAAATCGATTATTTGCTAATTTCAACCTAGTACTTTTTTACTAATTAGACATTAAAACGCAGTACAAAAACATAGCTGAACTGAGAACTGAGTTATCTTTGCGAGTTAAAAAACACTTGGAATACAATGTAATACTGAAGTGACTGGTGTCTGTCTGCACTCAAATGTCATTATTCCATCTCCAAGCATAACTATACATCACGAAAAGATGTTTGAACGATTTGTTAGTATCATATCTACATTTTCCTCATTTCACATCACTGTAAGAGATTGTAGTTGTTTTGATACCGACAAACGACTAATAATTAACGTCCCGTGTTTTAAAAAATACGAGTGCTATATTAACTTTCAAAACAACACAAAAGTTATACAATAGTACAGCACGTTGATCAGTTCGGAGCGATAATAGAGCGAAATAAGGCGTGGGCGCAACCACAGTTCGGCTCGAACCGGATCTAAATACGCGATAAATCATGATTCCAAAGAACTAAGTCCTCATCGGCTGTAGGTACATATTCTTTTTTGTTTCTATTACAATTTTATGTATTTTTTTAAATTATATATTATTATTCCAATTTAATATTAATAAAATAATATAAAATTAAATTATTTTGAAATGTGTAGCCCTTCAAGTTTATGAAATCTAACAACTGTTAAAATTAAGATACTAGTTAAGTAAATTAACCTTCACGTAATAATTCATTGTGCATTGTATGTGTTTTTTTCTTTTCAAACGAAACAAGGCTTAATCTTGTCAAAGACATTACGACAAGGTGTGCGAGTTATATCAAATGCGCAAACATTATCTCAGGATCCTACTAATACTCATAATATTATACATTTAAATAATATACCTATTTAATTTGTTTGAATATTAAACAATTTGTCCAAACTTGTTTTAAACGTCACTGATTACTACATTCGATTTTGTTCAATGTTAAGATTACCGTTCTTACAATTTTGCGTTTAGAGTTGTTTCTTTTAATTTTCACTATTCTAAATACTGACGATGATGCTATCGGAACTCTTTTAATATATTTATTTTATATAAAATAGCAATTAAATGAAGCATTAATATACGAAAATACTGAATATATTCGAAATATTGTTAATCAATGGACTTTTGTTGAGTTTAAATCTTTGGAATCGATTTTAATTACCTTGATTCGTGTTTATAATTTTATATGTTATTATCACCAGAACTATGTACACATGTATCGTTCCATTTGTGTAATATTTTCGCGTGACTTTAAGCTGTGTGACAAATTTTATTGCCCGACCGGTAGCTTCGCATGCAAATTAGTGTCGGTTGAAGAAATGCAATGTACTGTTACGACCAACTAACGCGAAAAAAAATCCCACAACTCTTTTATTCCACCTCAAAGTGAAAACCGAAACGCAATTCAAAAAGGTTATAAGTGACGGCAATGAACTCAATCTATTTGAAATAGGAATACTTGATATTGAATAACTAGCTTTTGCCCGCGACTTCGTCCGCGTGGAATAGTTACTTTGGCATAACGCTAAATTTTATCCGCCTCTTCATTTACGTAGAAAGTGAAAATATTTTTGAATAATACAATGTTAAGGAGCTATTTAAGTTCTCAAAAGGGATTGAAACCTCGATTTGGAAACAATATTTATAGGTGCTCCGCTTGCATTGGTCTTAGCGTGATGTTATATAGCCTATAGCCTCAAATCGGACCAGTAGTTCCTGAGATTAGCGCGTTCAAACAAACAAACTCTTCAGCTTTAATAATTATTTTATAAGCTAGATAGATATACCTACTGTTAGACACAGAGAGTGAGAAGGCAGAGCACATGTAGTCGTAGAGCGGCGCCCCCCGCCCCCCCGCCCACCCTCACGCGGCGGCTCGGCCACTGCACTCGCTTCGATTTCACTTTTATTAGCAATCCACTTAATTGGATACCACTGTTGCGGTTTTATTCATTTTGCAGATTCATCTGGGACGCATTTTAAGTACAGCAATAACACTTATATTTCAAAAGGGAGTTACCGTTGTAATTTTACCTACATTAGCGCCCAATAATATCAAAATAAAATCATATTCTCGCGCATCTCGCATATCTGAAACGATTTTTATTAAAACAAGATTCAGTTTTTTTACTACATTGAAAGAAACGAAAAGCGTTTATTTGTGTAGTAGGGCTCCGTTGACAAATGCTCGGGTTATATCGTTAAACGCTGAAGGTCAGTCGACGTGCTGGAAAAGTACAAGATAAATTAAAATTTAATTTATACCTAAAACTGTCCGTAATCCCACGCTCGAGAGCTCGATTAAATGACATTAATGGAGTTTTTGTTCCGTGACGCGTTAACGTGCTGAAATACTTCACCGCCGCCCATGTGAGCATGACTTCGTCAAAGCTATTAGTTAAATGCATCATGTCGTTTCGTTTCTTTAAACCTGTCGATTTATGTTCGTTTTACATGTTTTTTGAACGATTTTATATTATATTGCGGGAAATAGAATCGCAAGGACGTCTGAGACGTTGCCTGCATGATTCAAGACTTCCTAATGTGTAATTCAAATCACGTACGTGTGTATACCTACTAGATGTTTTAGGCTATACGAAAACAATGGTTGAATATTCTAATAATAACGTTTACGTAAAATAATCTCCGTTCTTTTGCAATATACAAAATAATTTTTAAAACTACTTTATGATATTAATGTTTTCTTAAATTTAACATGCACACAGTTTCATGCTTTAAAAACAACACAAACTTCATATCGCATATATCTTATTTTTATATCTAATAAGTTTTATTGTTATACTGGTCATTGCACACCGAATGTAGGTAGTAATTTAGTTGTTTAATTTCCGCCTCTGAGTGTCCCCGAAGGACGTTTGAAATGTCATTATCAAGATTGGCGCGTGATATTGAAAGCACACAATAAAATTTAATTAATTTATTTAGGCGTATTTCAGTTTCGTAAAGAAGATTAACATTAGCATCTGAATAGAAAGAACATTGTTATGATAATCAAATCAATCAGGATATCTGGAAGGTTTCGAAAAATGTTAACGAAAACTATTTTAATAAATATTAGAAAACCGTTGATTTCTCTTAGACATTTAACTTGCCACTACGTAATAATTTGAGATGTATGTACTTGATCTACAGAATTCATTAAAAAAATATTTTGGTGCAATCGAGAGTTGCTAATTAATGAAAAAAAACAAAGTCAAACCGGAACTGTTTATGTGTACGTCGATCATGACTTTCACTTGCACTCTATCATCGAATATTCCGACAGCAAACCAGTTCTTGGTTTTGATACTTGTTGTTAGAATATCTGCCAAAGCTTTATACATCTTTTTATAATGTTCGCATAACATTAACTTGTTCGTCGCACAGAAAAGATACGCTAATAGCTTTTATTTTAATTTCATTATAATAATATATTCTCCAAAGATTAAGCAGACAGTCTTGAAGCAAGTAATTAATTGTAAATTATGTAAATGTTTTACATACACAGCTTTCGTGAATTCAAACTAAGAACAATTTTGTATTATCTATTTTTGGTTAATGAAAAGAGAAGCAGAAAGTAGACACTAGACATCTCACTCATTCATCTCTCTGCCAAATAAAATTGGCTTTTGAACTAAAACCAAAGTAGGTTGTTCTCATTTCACCGTCTATGTTTAGTATAATATACTTATAGATGAAAAGCGGGCAGTCTCTTTGTTGACACACATTAAGAATAATGGACGGTAGACTAAGATACAGACATATTTCTATTGAAAAAAATTACTTAAGTTCTTTAGGCAGTATCTGTCTGGTTAGACTGGCTAACATATTTTACATTTAAAGATCCATAAGCATTAGCAATTCGCGATAATTTTAAACTTCCTATTTACAATGACGTTCGAGAACTTAGTTAAATTACAAGGTACAAAATCTAGTCGTACCGAATACATGTTAATTTGTTGCGGAATCCGAGAGCAATAACCGACGGCTCTGCTAGCGGTATTCGGCGGTTTCTTCGTCTCTAATATTCGACAAAAACAACCGCCCGATGAGTATGTGTGTCCATGTGTCTGAGCTAACACAAAAATCTTTGCATGTATGTTTACTCTGACGATATTACAACAACTAAAGCTCAATAGGAGAATTAGTCACGCTTAGGCCTTTACATGATACCAGTAGTGTTCACAAATATTCGGAAATAATAATGAGGTGAACATTTAAAGAATATTTAAAGTCATTAAGTCCACATTGGGTGACCTTATTTTTGTGTACACTTCGGCTTCTGTATTAGCATGAAATATTTTAATCTTAGCGTTATAAAGTTGTTACATAAATACCGTGTTGCGTACGTACGCACACAGTACTAAAATTGTACATTAACATTTCACAACTATTTTGCCAAAGAATTGAAACTTATATGCAATTCGAGGTTTCGTAAGTGTTTCCGAAAACTCTTGCCTTTGATTTTGTAAATTTGTTTCAGAATTTGCATACATACAGCTGCGCTTGGAATGATTTTTTGGTGTTATAAATGCAGGTACCCAATTTAACAGTCCTTATTTTTTTTTTAATAATGTGCCGCTGTTTTGAAACCGATCTATCGTAACGCGTTCGTGATTAAAATAAATTGATTGATTGTATCTAATCACCGATCGACCATCAACATCGTAGAAATGAAAGATAAATTATCAAACTATATTTTACACATTATTTAAACAGGTACGTACTTGAAATTGCAATGTTAAAATTGAAATTTCTATGACAAAGAATGAAGACTTATTAGTGTAAAATCCTCCAACATAATAGTAAAGTTACCTATTTGCCTTATTAGACGTTGATTTCGGCGATAAGCTAGCAATATTTTCATGGCGTAGTTACTAAAATCACTAAAAGAAAGATCCAACCCGAACTGAGCGGCTTGTGCGCTGCTGACTCATCTGTTTCATCGGTATTGACAATGTTGACAGTTATGAAATTTAATAATTTGTGCACAAACGTCGTGTTATTTATTTAATATGCATTTCCAGATACCCTCCTTCGTACAAGCAAGTAATAATACTTATTTAGATGTATACTACAAATGGACAAATTGTGATACCTATATTTTTTGGAAAGGGACCAATTTTTTCCCCTACCTGTTTGCTGGTAGTCTAGGGGGTTATTCCAGCTACGCCGAGACGGGTAGGTGAGCTCACGGGCTCAACCTGAGAGGATTTGCTCACACTAACCCTAGCAAGAGCAGTGCTTCGCAAAATCTTCCACCGGATCGGAAACGCGACTCATTGAGAAGATTCGTGCTCAAAATAGGCAGACTACGGTGAAATTCAATTGAAGAACTACTACTACATACCATAATGGATTAAAATTGCGCATTCAAAGCTGTACAAGTTTTCTGATAAGCTATTTATGTAAGTAATTGTAAACAATTTCTCATTTCGTTGAGAGTTTAATGATTTAATTGAGTTCGGTGTAAAATAGCTCCGTTTCAGGGTCAGAGGTTACGCGTTGTTATGTGACAAGGACAGGCGCTTTCTGCGCAGGAGTCGCCACGGTCGGGTGAACACAAACCTTCCGCGTAGTGTCTCGCAGTCCGGTCACTTGTACTATACGTAGGGTCAAGGTCCTCGACCAATTCTGTTCTAATTTACCTACAATTCCAAATAAATCTATGCGACTAGATAAACATTATTTCACACCTAAAAATGTACTAGCGTGTGTATCGTAATGTATGTATTGTAAAATGTATTACTCTCATTAAACAATATTATCACGCATAAATGATATTTATATTTATAATTTTTACTGGTGGTAGGATCTCTTGTGAGTCCGCGCGGGTAGGTACCACCACCCTGCCTATTTCTGCCGTGAAGCAGTAATGCGTTTCGGTTTGAAGGGTGGGACAGCCGTTGTAACTAAACTTGAGACCTTAGAACTTATATCTCAAGGTGGGTGGCGCATTTACGTTGTAGATGTCTATGGGCTCCAGTAACCACTTAACACCAGGTGGGCTGTGAGCTCGTCCACCTATGTAAGCAATAAAAAAAAATTAAAAAAATGAGACGTTTGCTGATTTACATATCTACTGGTGGTGGGGTATTGTATAGACGGATAGGTAATAATGTTATCCTCTAGTGTTACATCTCATGTTTGAGGGTCGTGACTATCTCCATTCATGACCTTCCTCCTGACGAAGTTACGCCCCGTAGCAGCATCGTAGGTCGGTGGATCAAGTCAGACCAACGTATTGGGCGATTCCCGCGAATTTTTCTTTCCACTTTGCCAGTTATCACCTGTTTTTCAAGATTTTCTCCGTCTTTCCGGTCAATGTGTCCCTACATGGATATAATTTTTGAATATTTCTGACTTAACGAAATCATGCCTACCATTTTTAAGGAAATCACTACATCAGCCGCTATTAGGAAGATATTGATCTCAAGATCGGTAACACCATTAGTGCAGCGTACATCACAATTCAACACCAGATAGACCATCAACCGTCTACTCTCGTCTACTTCAATAAACACGTTAATTTTGATTTGCATTATAGTTTGCTGTTGGAACTTCTGAAATAATATATATTTTTGTCACCGTACATCGATCGTCAACAGCAGACGGTGAAACCGGTGTTATTATTTTATAGAACAACATATATGTATAAGAAAAAAATGCAAAATATTTATATTTCCATATGATATAACTGTGTGCGACATATATTATATACATACATAAAAGTTTTATTTATAATTTGTGCAAGGGTGTTTATGATTTTTTTAATTCTGAAACACCAATTGAGTTCTATTTTAAAACTATAATTATTTATTACATCACAAAACGCTTTCTAAGCGCAATAAATTAACTCATATCATCATTTAAAATTTAATTGTAAAAACTCCTCGAATTTCATGCTTTTTTTAATTCTCAGTTTTATTTCTCTGATGAAGTTACTCAAAGCCTACCAAAAACAATTGACATAACGCTATATAGTTTTATTTGTACTATTAGAAGACAATTGGAAGACATTGATTCACATTTTAAAAACATAATTACATGATAAGTATGTAGTGGTTTTGATTTATAGACAGTTACTAAAAACAAAATGTATTAAGTCCCATATTTGGTGAAGCGGTGCAAAAGTGAAAAATGTACAAATAAAAACAATTAAAGGATTGATAAATAGCAAACATCGTATACATTTTATTCGATTATTAGAATCGATAAGGCACAAAGCTACTCGCAACTTACAAGGACTACGTGGAATAAGTATATATGTACATATAAGTTCATAGCCCTACACCGTACTATGGTATGATTCTGATTCATCAGTAGGATGCATTTTTACCCTACCCAACCACTGGTAGCGTAAGGGGCTATAACCACTTATCAACTACGCCTGGATTGGTAGATGGGCTCATTCATTAGACGCCTTCAGCTCTAACACTAGGAGCAGGCATAGGGACTCTACTAACTGTACTCGTCGAACTCGACAAAGAGTTCGACGTGCAACCTAACCCATGCATCAGCTCGCTGAGTTCTCGCCGGATCTTCTCAGTGGGTCGCGAGCTGCTCTTGAGTTGTTAGGTCTCCTTCGGAGGCTCTCAGGCAGCTGTTAGCAAATCCCACCCGTCCTGGCTAAGCCTTTGCTCGCCCACATGTCCTGGTGAAACTGGAAAGGCCTCAGGGCCACCAGTAATCCTTCAATCATAAAAAAAGATGGGCTCAAGGACTTAACCCGGGAAAACTTGCTAACATTAGCTCTAGTACGAGCAGTGCTTTCCTGAATCTAGCATCGGATCGGAGTCGCTGCGAATCAAAATCTTAGAAACGCTGTATTACATGTACGGGAATGTTTTGATTTAAGAAACGTTATTCTAATATAGAAAATATAGAACTTTGGCTCTTCCATACACTAGTTAAAATCAAAACTTCGTCATCCCGACTATTCTCTACTCGCGCTTTAAGCAAATTACGTACGAGGCTTTGCTAGTGTCGTCCCATTATATTGCCTAGGTTTAGGGTTCACGGGGTTTTTCTCGTGATTACACTTTACCCAAATTTTTAGGTAATTCAAAGTAAAACCTTTGATTGTTGTTATTTTACGTAATTCCCAATATTTTATACTTGTTAATTTAAATCATTAATAATCCAATCATAATATTTCTTGAACTAGCGACCCGCCCTCGCTTCGCTTCGGAAACATTAAAACACACATGAAACCAAAAAAAAAAAAAAAAAAAAATTTAAAAAAAGTAGCCTATGTTCATCAGGGACAATGTCGGCTTCTAATGGAAAAAGAATTTTTCAAATCGGTCCAGTAGTTTCGGAGCCTATTCGAAACAAACAAACAAACAAATCTTTCCTCTTTATAATATTAGTATAGATATAGATAATTAAAAACTTGCTAACGACAATATGTACTGCATTCATATTAAAAAAATCTAGTTCAGGTCTTCATATCTGGAAATTGGAACGCATTGAAAAGGACAAATCGTGACGAATTGTTCAGTGTAACCGAGAATACAGAACAATGTGATGGCAACGTGTGGAGCTAAGAATTCAAATTTCATAACTAGACAGATCATGGTTACTTTAAGCCACGTGCGCAACTTTAATTCATACATATACAGGATGTTTGGAAATCGTCCATTGAAAGAAAACATTGATTGATATAATGACAAATTTTCTTTTTATAATAATGATTGGGGACAAATCACGTACGGTCATCCGGTCCCAATTTAGGATTCCCTGTGTAATGGGTACCACCTGACAAGCATACTTATATACATATACCTATAGATAATACCTTTTTTGTATGTATTGTAACATGATTAAAACAAATGACGAACAGTATCTCCGCGAAAAGAGGGAGGATACAAGTTGCATGGCAGATTCACGAAATATGACCTTACTAAAAGGAAAACTATTCACGAATAGCAAATGAATAGTGTCTTCTATTTCCGAGAGGCATTAGTTTATTATTAAACTTCAAATTTAGTCCTAGTATACACCCCGTATTTTAAACATAAATATAAAGCTTGGTGAGTGAGACGAAACAAAATAATCGTATTCATAAACTGTGACGATTAAAGTAAGCAAAAAAGGCGTTTTTGTAATTCCTCATTTAAATTTTACAGTTATGAACAATTAAATACAAGCATCGGTAAATGCGTAAGACAAGCGAAGCGTTCAATAGCCAAAAAATAGAAGATATAATAATAATAATAATAATAATATTATAAAGAGGAAAGATTTGTTTGTTTGTTTGTTTCGAATAGGCTCCGAAACTAATGGACCGATTTGAAAAATTCTTTTTCCATTAGAAGCCGACATTGTCCCTGATGAACATAGGCTACTTTTTTTTTTTTTATTTTTTTTTTTTGGTTTCGTGTGTGTTTTAATGTTTCCGAAGCGAAGCGAGGGCGGGTCGCTAGTAGAAGATATTTTCCTTTGTCAGTAACAGTCATAGATTGAGAAGGGGATAAATGAGTCATGATCATTATGAATCATTTCAATCAAATAAAATACGGAATCCCAATGACCTTCCAAATCTCACTGTAAATGAACTCGGAATTCAAGAACAGCGAAATACTAAATAATGTAGGTATTTTAACATTGGCAAGTACATTTTATTAACTCATACCTATTATATTTAATTTAATTGAGACTTCACGGTAACTATAAAGGTTTTATTGAGTTCTCGGCGACAATTAAACAGTTATTGGGTTTACCGAATCGTTTTTTGAGATCCGGTATCATGCTGTCGTTTTTCTCTCGACAATAGCCCATAAATATCGTTGCAAATTTATTACCAGATATAAAAATAAAATAAAATTATAGACTACAAAGAAAATAAATTACGCTTTTGTTTTATGATATTCAATATAAAATCAAGAGTCTAAAAGCGTTAAATTGTCTGCAAATGGAATATCACAAAATGTAAAAAACGTATAGATAAAATTATGATCTGAAAAAATAAACAATAGAATATAACAGAAGCTCAAAAACTGATGTAACTAATCGGCATGATGAAAACAAACAATCATCTTACTTAACACTAAATGAAGAATGAAGTTGATTAAAAAACTTGTTAGTCGACTTAGAATTAATTTGTTGACTCTCACCAGCAATTCTTCGTGCATCGAAACGAGTAATTTGCTATGAATATCGTACATAAGGAAATAACTAATTTTCCTTTATTTTTAAAAAAGTTTTACTTCAAACGTTGCAGCAAACGATCTCTATGAATACTGACATTGGTAAGCGAAAATAAAGAAAGTATGTTAATTAAATGTTCAACAGCTCTTAATGAATTCGGTCATCTCAATTTCGGTCGGACATAAATCGTTGTAATTGTTATTTTAAAAAAGCGTACATCAAAACTGCGTTTGTTTTAAAAGTTTACGACTCCAGGCTTTTCACTAACCTATAATAAATGTACAGTTTAACATAACGCGCCGATAATCCTCTGTAAAATTACTTTCAATATGATTTAAAATCTTTATCGTATTTGACTTGTAAATTCTGGTAGATTTAAAAAGTACGGAAAAAATGTCATTTATTGGAGACACAGGGAAAGATAGCATCCTCGCAAAAAACTCTGATACGTTAATTTGCTCTTTATTAGGCCACGACAGCCGTCTTACGGGGCATCACCTATACCGTTAAGTTCCAAATACAATACCAGTATCCCGTCATAAATCAACTCACACATTAAGTAACATTCCGTCACATGCTTCCATTTCAGGTCAAACCTCTCCTGTTAGTTTCAAAATTTATTATTTATTATTTTCCCCGAATAAAAGTACATTTAGTTTATTCACTCTTTGATTTTGGCGCCTCAGTTTGAAATTGTTATGAACAGGACCAAAAAAAGCAGTCAATTGAAAGAGTAACGTAAGATATTTCATTGTATGCCATGACTAAGTATTTAAATTTTATATTACTAAACTTTGTTTTAAGAATCGCTAAATTTTTGATTCATATTATATTTAGATAAACTCTACAAATGTTTCTTATACTTGTTCTGCGGTATTTGTTCATATGCATTAAGTATAGGCTAAAATGTAAGTTTAGTTCTATTGAATATAGACGTCAGCTTCTATTGGACCACTGTTTTAAATAAAGAGCTTAGAGGATATGAGAAAAAAGTGTATCACGCTTATTTTATAATCTTAAGTATCTATTCGAACTAATCCATGTGTACATTATATACTTAATAATATACATAATTTACAATAATAGAATTAAATGATGAAACTATACAATATATCTAATAAGAATATTAGAAACACTAACAAGTGTTGTAAACATTCCAATTAGATTAAAGTTTTTATTAAATAAATAATTTCTTACCTTTAACAAAGTTGAAACGATCCAACAAATAGTCTGAAATCAGATTAGCACTCCAGTTAGGCACGAGTTGTAGCACTTCGTCTCTATGTGAGATCTCTAAGAATGTATTAAGTTCATATAACCCTTAAGGAAACACAGAGGGTTGTTAAGTCTATATAGTGGTGGTATGTTCGAGAATAATGAATATAGTCAGCGTCAGAGAGCTTCAGGGTGCCGGCGGCGCGCGGGTGACGGTCCAGCGTCCGGCCGCACTACGCGCCTTGCAACGGTAAACTGGCTGGCAGCGCCACACAGCCTCTCCCTTGCTTGTGCGAGTGCCTCCAACCTCCCTCCCGAACAAATAGTACCGTACGCTGCGCTTATGTCTTGCTAACATTTATTATACTTTTATTGGTGTTGCCTCGATGATACGTCTGTGTGCGTTGCCACAGGCACAGTGCCATAAACACGACGTGTCGGTGTGGGTGTTGGAGTAGGTAAAGTAAGTACCTACCTATGCGTGCTTTGATCTTACGATTCGGTATGCACGGCCGCGCTGCCGCACGTAGCCCCACGACTATACTTCTATAATACCTAGTCAATAATTTTAGTTTGAGTTTGTGCAATAGCATACGCCGTGTCGAGTCACCTATCTGGGCTATGGACCAATAAACTGTACGACAAAATAGTGTATCTTCAAAGAGAACATTTAAATCGAAAATTAATTTTAATTGAATATCGTAGTTTTATTTATTTAGATTAAGAACAATAATGTTTTGTGTGTTATATTAAATATATGTATATAGAATAAGCGATTTATGCAAATTTTGATGATTTAAGCCTTTATAATTCCACAAAATGTCAACGCGCATACGGTGTGGAATAATTTTAATCCTGTTTTTTTTCTATGTAAGGTTGGTTAACAAATTTAGGGGCTATTTTGTTTCAACAGGTCACTGTGGCACTCGTACACGTATTATCTTGAACGCCGCTGTCCACTGATGAAATATATAGATACTAGGCAATCGTCCGTTAGTACATTCGTATCAAATAATGCGAATATGCCGTATATAATATAAATACAAATTTATTTTGAGAGTAACACTGGGAGCAGACAATCTGTCGACCTTCTTGAGTTAGCTGATTAATGTTACTTAAGGAGTACAGCAATAAGTAAGGGCACATCCAATTTGCTAATATGACAATTTAGTTCCATTTTCAGGCCGTTTTCCAATTACAGCACCAGAGCGCATTATGCGGCATAATGCTCAACTAAGCTTCAGCATAATTCGGTCTTACAAGCGAATATACCAGCGATGTCTTTTTTGACAACTTTATATCACTCTCTATTATATCGGTAAAGTGTAAGTTCTTGTTTAATGCGATAATAGTAGTTAAATTGATTGAGCGCTAACCGAAAATCGATGTTTTAATAGTGAGTTAAAGAAAAAAATGTACTTGCAAACAAATACCTATAATACAATAGATACAATTGATTTTAACAACCTGCATTTTTCTTCACATTTATATTCGTAACTAGCTGACCCGGCAGACTTCGTAGTGCCTCAATCAATGAATAAAAGACCTAAACTTTTGTATAAAATAAACCTAAAACAAACAAAAGGAATCCGTCCGACGGGGGACACATCAAAGGAAAAACAAAATTGTTATTATTATTTCATTCCGAGCATTTTCATATTTATCTACCTTTTAAACCTTCTCTGGACTTCCACAAATAATTCAAGACCAAAATTAGCCAAATCGGTCCAGCCGTTCTCGACCCGCAGGAGCGGGAGGGTTTTGTCCCTCCCGCTATGGGCAGGCCGTCTGACACCGTCGACGGCCAAGCTCCTGCTGAGGTGCCCCGTATTACCGAGGCAGAGCTCCGGGTGGCCGTTGTCAAGATGACTGCGAGAGACACGGCCCCCGGCCCGGACGGAGTCCACGGCCGGGTATTGGCCTTGGCCCTCGGTGCCCTGGGGGACCGGCTCCTTGAGCTATATAATGGCTGCTTGGAGTCGGGACGGTTTCCGTCGCTCTGGCGGACGGGTAGACTTGTGTTGTTGAGGAAGGAGGGGCGCCCGGTGGATACAGCCGCCGGGTATCGTCCCATCGTACTGCTGGACGAGGCGGGAAAATTGCTGGAACGTATTCTGGCTGCCCGCATCGTTCGGCACCTGGTCGGGGTGGGGCCTGACCTGTCGGCGGAGCAGTACGGCTTCCGGGAGGGCCGTTCGACCGTGGATGCAATTCTTCGCGTGCGGTCCCTCTCGGACGAGGCCGTTTCTCGGGGTGGGGTGGCGCTGGCGGTGTCTCTTGACATCGCCAACGCATTTAACACTCTGCCCTGGACCGTGATAGGGGGGGCACTGGAGAGGCATGGAGTGCCCCTCTACCTCCGCCGGCTGGTTGGGTCCTATCTGGGGGCCAGGTCGGTCGTATGTACCGGGTACGGTGGGACCCTTCATCGTTTTCCGGTCGTGCGTGGTGTTCCGCAGGGGTCGGTTCTCGGCCCCCTCTTGTGGAATATCAGGTACGACTGGGTGCTGAGGGGCGCCCTCCTCCCGGGCCTCCGCGTTATTTGTTACGCGGACGACACGTTGGTCGTGGCCCGGGGGGATGATTATAGGGAGTCTGCCCGTCTCGCCACAGCGGGAGTGGCCCTCGTCGTCGGAAGGATAAGGAGGCTGGGTCTCGACGTGGCGCTCAGTAAATCCGAGGCTCTGTGGTTTCACGGGCCGCGGAGGGCGCCACCCGTTGACACCCACATCGTGGTTGGAGGCGTCCGGATAGGGGTCGGGGTGCAGTTGAAGTACCTCGGCCTCGTGTTAGACAGCCGGTGGGCTTTTCGTGCTCACTTTGCGGAGCTGGTCCCCCGATTGATGAGGACGGCCGGTTCTTTGAGCCGGCTGCTCCCGAATATTGGGGGACTGGATCAGGTTGTGCGCCGCCTCTACGCGGGGGTGGTGCGATCGATGGCCCTGTACGGTGCACCTGTGTGGGCTGAGCCGCGCAACCGGGCCACTATGGCTCGGTTCCTGCGCCGGCCGCAGTGCACCGTTGCCATCAGGGTCATCCGCGGATATCGCACCGTCTCCTTCGAGGCGGCGTGTGTTTTGGCGGGGACGCCGCCATGGGAGCTGGAGGCGGAGTCGCTCGCTGCCGACTATCGGTGGCGCAGCGAGCTTCGTGCTCGGGGCGTGGCGCGTCTCCCCGAAAGTGAGCTGCGGGCGCGGAAGGCCCATTCTCGGCGGTCCGTGGTCGAGGCGATTGGCCAACCCCACGTGGGGGCTACGGACCGTCGAGGCGGTTTACCCGGTCTTTGATGACTGGGTGAATCGTGGCGAAGGACGTCTCACCTTCCGTCTGGTGCAGGTGCTGACCGGGCACGGATGCTTCGGGAAGTACCTGCGCCGGATAGGGGCTGAGCCGACGACGAGGTGTCACCATTGTGGACACGACCTGGACACGGCGGAGCATACGCTCGCTGTCTGCCCCGCGTGGGAGGTGCAGCGCCGTGTCCTGGTCGCAAAGATAGGACCTGACTTGTCGCTGCCTGGCGTCGTGGCGTCGATGCTTGGCAGCGATGAGTCATGGAAGGCTATGCTCGACTTCTGCGAGTGCACCATCTCGCAGAAGGAGGCGGCGGGGCGAGTGAGGGAAAGCTCTCCTCACTACGCAGAAACCCGCCGCCGCCGAGCAGGGGGTCGGGACCGGGGTCGTATCCGTGACCTGGCCCCCTAAGAGCTAGGGGTCCCACCCGTTTTGTGCGGGGAGAGACCCAGACGTGGGGTGGCGTGCTTTGCACGCTCACCCGCAATAGGAAGCCGGGTGATGGTAGACCGCGTTCCCCCGACCGCTCTGGGGGAAGGTGTAACGCGGCGCCATCAAAGCGGGCTCTCGGCCCGCTGAACGAGGGAACCGGTGGTCGTGTCGCTGGCGGCCATCGGTCCGGCGTCCGTGGGACGGTGGGATGGATGTAATGTGCTCTGCGTCAACCCTGTCCCGCCGTTTCAATAGCCCCGACTGGGCTCCGGCCCGGTCCGAGGTAGGGCGCCGGTTGTGAGCGGCAGGAGTTTTTAGTGAGGTTCAACTCCCACATACCCCACCTGCCGCGCGGGTGGGGATCAGGCGATTTTCTCCTGTGGAAAAAAAAAAAAAAAAAAAAAAGCCGTTCTCGAGTTTTAGCGAGATAACGAACAGCAATTCATTTTTATATATATAGATATGTATTTTTGTTGAATTATTTGTTGAAATATAAAATATGTTCGCCAGTTGGAAAAAGAATCAGTCCCGAGAGAAAAAACCGCCAAACAAACTCAGCGGGCTTGACTTTTTTGTGTTGTTTTTCGCATACATAATTGCCATTCATTTTGTTTTCTTTTTTAAAAACCTACAGACATTGTTGACTAGTAATTAAAAATAATGTATAACTAGATTAGAGCAAGAACTTCATTCCCACATAGTTGCTATCTCTAGTCATTTTACGTATTCATTTTTTTTTTTTACGATTACTCGTGTTTTGAGCTCCTACGAAAAGATATCATTCGATTCAAGTACACTTTGTTCAAGTACACTTTGTTCAAGTACACTTTGTTCAAGTACACAAGTACATTATGTTTTCTGATATTGAGCGTTCATCTAAACATCAACCATAAGAAACTCAATATTGATGTATGTTTGCAGGAAGACTGCGTAGACTTGTGACGCCGTGATAAACGCAGCGGTCATCCTCGCATGAAACGCGTAAAACGGTGTCTTCAACGTTTCAAATAAAAATTAATTTGTTTTATCCTATCTAAAATTTTGCTCCATATAATTTTTCACTTCAGATTCATTGGGTATTTTGTATATGCTCTTTTATACATGTCATACTCCGTGAGGCTCTAGTGGCCATTGTAATCATCCGCATAACAATTGTTAAGTAGAATAAAAAATATTTCCTTCCTACCTCCTTTCCCCCTACAATTAAACATAGAATGGATTTTCCGCCCCAATTATAATATGTATGCGTTCCAAAATGGTGGTAGGACCTCTTGTGAGTCCGCACGGGTAGGTACCACCACCCCGCTTATTTCTGCCATGAAGCAGTAATGCGTTTCGGTTTGTAGGGTGGGGCAGCCGTTGTGACTATACTGAGACCTTAGAACTTATATCTCAAGGTGTGTGGCGCATTTACGCTGTAGATGTCTATGGGCTTCAGTAACCACTTAACACCAGATGGGCTGTGAGCTGGTCCACGCGTCTAAGCAGTAAAAAAAAAAAAAATTGTGCACCTGGCATTATCGATGAACATGAGTGGAGACAACTTCTTCCCATAATTTGGAAATCCCCCTATAAAAACGAGGAGAAAAATAATTTATTTCCGTACACTGCGGCTGATACCGCTGTAAAAGCTCTAACTAAGACTCTGGAACAACGCCTCCTATACTTATCAAATCGAAAATCATGACTACTTCGCGGCTATTAGGCAAAGCTCTAGTAGGAACGGGTGCAAGAACGGATGCTCTGTCACTAGTGATTTATACACTGTTATTTTTTATTGCAACATCGAAATCGTTTAGGAGCATAACTACTTATAAATATCGATACTTATACTAGAATCTAATAAAGGCTTAATAACTAATTTTTTTCCTACCTAAGCTGATAGCCTTGAGAGGCTATTTCAGCGTCGCCCTAACATGTAAGTGAGCTCACGGGGCTCAAACCTGGCGAAGTTGCTAACACTGACCCTAGCAAGTGCAGTGCTTCGCGGAATCTACCACCGGATCGGTAACGCGACCCACTGAGAAAATCCGGCGAGAAACTCAGTGGACTGTCTGTGGGTTAATTCGCTCATCGAGCCCTTCGTCACAAGCGACGGGTTCGAAGAGCACGGTGATCGGTGCTTGTAGTACCTAAAAGCACCGTTAATGGATCGGGAGGATCTAAAATGACGTGTTTTGGGCGACGTTGACTGTTTACCATTCGGTCCGCAACATCGGGAATATAGTTACCGGCGGCCACGATGAAAGGGTTCTCGTGTCGTGCCGCTTTCGCGAAATGACGTACTGATATCGACTGCATAATAATATATTTTATTGATGACCTCTAGGTCCAGGTCATCGTGGAGGTTGATGTTCCTTACGTACCACGGGGCTCCGATGGCTATCCTGCAAAAACGGGATTGAATGATTTGAAGGGGTTTCAAGTTAGTGCAGGTCACGTGAGCGAACACTACACTTGCATAGGTCATGATCAGAGCTTATTAACCATTGGGCTGAGATCACTTCAATACTTGTCTCCACCACAATCCCAGATGATAATATAGTACGAAAACGTACCCATCAAATTACCCAGAATTAGTTCTCATTCTACCATCCACCAGTAGTGTGGGTAGAGTAAGAAGGCGATAGATGAATGAAATATGTTCTTGACACATGTTCACAAATGACTTTCCCAAAGAATCAATGACATCATGTAACAAAAATAAAAAATTCACAAAAATAGTTATTGTCTAATTACCATACAATCGATACAAGACCTCAAATAGACCTCAAATCTCAAGGGGATGGCGGCATTCACGTTGTGATGTCTATGGGCTCCGGTAACCACTTGACACCAAGTGGACCGCGAGCTTGATCTATGCAATAAAAAAAAGATGAATCTGCCACTGTCACATCGATAAAGCTTCCTAATATTCGTAACTAATATTACCTGTAGTGTTTCTGACTTTTACTCAGTGGTTGATTTACACTAGGGGCAGTCGGGGCAAGTGCCCAGGGCGGCAAATTTTTTAGGGCGGCAAAATTCAGAAAGTAAAAATTTTTTTTTTAGCCTTGCGAACATTGCTCGATATAATTAATCAATTCTATAAATTAATAATTTTCTGTTTAATTGATAATTCAACAAATTCTATTTATCCATTATTTGGTAATTATAATTTTGGCACTTTTGGTAAAAATTCCAAATGGTTTAATCAATTTATTTCCTTGGACATTTAAAATAATAATTGATTTTTCTATTTTCTGGAATTAAGGAAATTTAATTAGTTTTTTTATGTAATATAATTATGAGTCACCCTTAGTGCAAAATTTATAATTGTTACAAAAAAATACAAATATTTATTTATGTTTTTGGAATATATAAAATATGATAAAGCTTCTGCAATAAATTAGTTATTTTAATTTTGAAAAATAAAATATATAAACTATAAGTTTAGGTAAAATTCCAGTATTGGGGCGGATTTTTTTCCGGTGCCCAGGAGTGGCATTAAGCTTAAGTCCGGCCCTGCTCTTACTAACACTTTGTATACCTTCAACAAAATACTTATAATCACTGCTTAGTCATGAGTTTAAATATAAGATTTAACAGCCTTAGCGACATCTATTGAGAGACTTAGTCAATTCCAACCAAGTTGTATTTTTTCAATAGTTACGAATTTCATTCCATACCTTAAACTGTTTTATTTTAATATTATTTTAGCATAAACACATTTTACAATATAAATATAGAAAATAATGTAGATTTTGAACTTGCTAAATGCCTTTTTTAAATTATTGAAAATAAAATATCAAATTAAGTCATTACTGAGTAACAAAAAACTGTTTTATGCAAGAAAAACGGAATACCCTATAAAAGTAATATTTTAAAAAGAAATAAAACAACAAAACGAATAAAGAAAGAAATTAAGTAATGAAAAAGAAATTGCAAACAATTTAGATAAAAATAGTAACTTTTGAATATTAATAATGCATAAAATTAAATTTTCTTTTTCAATCGGGAGCTCTAGAAAAGCGCCCTATTTTTCATATTTGCGCCAGGGAGCAAGTTGCATCAAAATGTTTTGGCATTATACCGCAACTTTCTACTTGCAGCTTAGAATGAACACATTTCTCAATGCACTCTATAGCCATATGAATAGGAAAAGGACTCATATGTATGCAATGTCTTCAAATGGAATAACTTTAAGATGGCGTTACTGTAGCAAATTGCTGATGCAGTATAGCAAGACAACGGATCACATACCATGATATCTGTTCTTGGTGGGTATCAATACCAATAAGTTGGTTATTGGGGATAGCTTCGATAATACCTTTCATGAAATGATATTTAATTTAAATAGCTATTGATACAATCCATAACAAACATCAATGTAATTTATTTCTAAAATAAATCGGAGAGAGTTTAGATTCATAAACTTAGATATAATGTGTCGGTATATCGTCAGTGATGGATTAACGTTTGTAGGATGGAAATTCTATTAAATTATCTTTCTCGTTATGTGGCGGCATTCGCAGTATGATGTTTATTTTCTGGTAAATAATTAATAGCTGTCCGGCCCATTCAGCCCTAAGCTCGTCCACACGTCAAACAATCTGGAGCTGCTGCTATTCAGTTTTTTTCTGCTATTTAGTGCTATCATTTTTATTAATAGGTCCAAGAGAGAAAACTGTTAGAAAATGAGGGTTAAGTTGAAAGTTGGTCTTTTATTAAATTTATGGCAACATTTGAACATCTTGAGCTTTTCAATAATTCAATCTGGCATCCCCGCCGGGTGTATGAGCAACGCGCGGTCTTCGTACATATTATTTTAACTATTTTCATGTGTAAACAATGTGCATATTACATTATAAATGGGTTAAATATTAACAATTTGCATTTTTCATTGCCAATGTCCTAGCTTAGGTGTTTTATAGTTTTTTTACATTAATGTGAAATTTTCTTGCTTTGTCTTCGTGTGTGACAATCTACTCAAAATGGCGCATCAACTAACACCGTCTGTAAATTGTTCATTAGACGACATTGACCTCAGTGCACTAAAGGTATAGTTTTCTACAACTTACTATAAGTAACTTAAGTATGATACCGACACAGCATATAGCGCCCATGTTTAAGTCGTCACCCAGGAAAGGGCAATGATCTCACAGGGCGTGAATCATGTGAATGTTCACAAGAGCATTTTACCTAAAACGATGGTTCTCGAGTAATTGTATTAGTATTAGATCTGCTTTTGAATTTCAGGATCCTGCTGGAATATTTGAACTGATAGAAGTGGTAGGAAATGGAACTTATGGACAGGTTTATAAGGTACGTATCGGCTTGTCATAATAAAGATATGTCAAACAATTTATTATTATTTCAGTTTATGTTAGACTTATGCGTACTAATAACATACAATAGTCAGTTATATTTAAGCTACCGTGAGCTACATCATGGTTCAAGAAAGATAGTTTGATTCATTTCTTAATAATAAACTTTATAGAGTCTAATGAAAGCATTACAATTAAACAGTACTGACTATTAATGTCATTGAACTTTACTGATTAGTCTTAATTTAATAAGGAAGTGCAAGTGGCATGATGATCTACTTACTTCAACAAAGCTGTGAATAGAAATATAATAATTAAACTAAATAAAGGCATTAAAACTTCTTAAGGAAAATAAAATCAATTATCTTGAATTTGGCTTGTTAACTAACACCCACACCTATTAAAGTTTATAAGTTGATTGATGATTCAATTTTGTAACAATATAAGATCATAGTTTTGTATTTATATGGTTGGTAAAAATGATATCATAGTAATTATAGTAATCATAGTAATTAACTAAAATTCGTTTTCCAACAAAAGTTTATTATTTAGTTAAATAAGGGCATAATAATTCTGAGAGTACCTAACAGGAAGCAACAGCACAGTATTTCCCCACACACAAATGATATTTAGAGGCAGTATTGATCACTTTCATTATATATACTTATATTTCACTACTAGCACAAAATACAATTATTTCTTTTTCCTGCTTTTATCTTTCCATAAATGGGTAGATACTATCACAGTCTCCATAATGTTAAACACCATATAATGATTACCCGCTTTAAGTCAAGTTGAAGTCTTCATTTTATTGGATTTATCATTTTATTAGTAAATGTCTTAAATATAAATATAATTTAAGGGGAGACACACAAAAACAGGACAACTTGCTGCCATCAAAGTTATGGATGTCACACAAGATGAGGAAGAAGAAATAAAACTTGAAATCAATGTACTGAAGAAATATTCAAACCACCGTAACATTGCTACATATTATGGTGCTTTTATAAAGAAAAGTCCTCCGGGAAAAGATGACCAGCTATGGTTGGTCATGGAGTACTGTGGTGCTGGTATGTAATTTGTATTCATATAAATTTATATGACATCTTCAGCTGACAGGTTTCAAGTTTAAATTTAGAACTAAAGCCTTAATATTTAACCAGGTTGAATTAATGCTGGCAAACACAACAGCCCTGACTGATTCAGATACATAAATGTCATATTATTGAACTTTATAAAACCAATTCATGTTAAATATAATAAATTAAAAGAGGTTAAATCTACTTTACTTAATTATATATAAAAAATATTGAATATGAAAAGAAGTAGTTGATTAAAATTGTGCCTTTGACATAAATTATTTTTATAAAGTAAGTAAGCTTCACCTTTGATAATGTGGGGATATGGTTTCATCTCAAATTAATGAGCTCAAGCCGTTGCTGTAATTAGTTGAAATACCATTAAAAATTTTCTATATTATGGAACTGTTCTTACTACACCTGTTACACAAAACTATATGTGCATTGCATTAATTGGTACCTTTATTTTTGATACTTATGTGGGAAATAAATAAAAGTAACATAAACATAAAGGACCTAACAAAAAATGAATGTATTTCAAAACTGTAGTGATATCTCTGAAGGGTTAGTAATTTTATAAAAATTAATGAAATATGTTTAAATTTCAGGCTCTGTAACAGACTTAGTTAAATCAACCAAAGGGCAATCACTTAAAGAAGAGTGGATATCATACATCTGTAGAGAAATACTTAGAGGCCTAAGTTACTTGCATTCAAAAAAAGTCATTCACCGAGACATAAAAGGACAAAATGTTCTCCTGACAGACAATGCTGAAGTTAAACTAGGTAGAAAAAAATAATACTAATTATAGCAGTATTTAATGTTGATCAAAATGTTCAACATATCATCACGTCATATATCAAAACATTGAAAGTTGAAGATTTTTTTAATAACAAACAATTTTTCATGTTTTAGTGGATTTTGGTGTGTCAGCCCAATTGGACCGTACTATAGGTAGAAGGAACACATTCATCGGTACACCGTATTGGATGGCGCCAGAAGTTATCGCTTGTGACGAGAACCCCGATGCTACTTACGATAATCGCTCTGACCTATGGTCTCTTGGTATCACTGCTCTTGAAATGGCAGAGAGTCAACCGCCTCTTTGCGATCTCCATCCTATGAGAGCACTTTTTCTGATTCCAAGGTATACATCTTAAAAAGCTTGTTGATATTTATAATAATAATTACATTATTTTAAACAATTAAAAAAATCATAATTTTTCCTAGGAATGCTCCACCTCGCTTAAAGTCAAAGAAATGGGCTAAAAAATTTCATAGCTTTATTGAGACTGTATTGGTAAAAGATTATCATCAAAGGCCATACACTGAACAACTTTTGAAACATCCTTTTATAAGGTACTGTAATAATAATGTATAATTATATCATGACACAAAAATATGGAAAACACTAATTTTAAAATCACAAATCCAATAAACAAATTTCTTTCTCTTGATTAGAAAATCACTGTTTCTTACTGCAAGTTAATATAAAGTTACTTCAATTAAACCTATAAATTAAATGATATTCATAAAAATGCGGTAGGCAGCGGCTTGGCTCTGCCCCTTGCATTGCTGAAGTCCATGGGCAACGGTAACCACTCACCATCAGGTGGGCCGTATGCTCGTCTGCCTACAAAGGCAATAAAAAAATAACATAAAAACTACATGCAAAATTTATATTCTTTATTTTACATTTACAGAGATCAACCAACAGAAAGACAAGTAAGAATACAGCTTAAAGATCATATAGATAGGTGTAAGAAACGAAAGCAGGACAACTCAGTTCGGGAAGACTACAGGTACTCAGGTTCAGAACCTGAAGAAGAAGAGAACGCTGTCGCGGGCGAACCTTCGTCTATTGTACACAATGCCGCTGCGCATCAGTCCAGCGACACTCTACGACGAAACTTTCAACAAATACAAGAAGGGGCCAGGTAACATACGTCTAATGATTTTATCGCTTCTTATTAACTGTGTACGTTTTTACAATTAACATTTTGTTTTATCAATAATCAGACCAGCTGAAGCATCTCAGCCTCAACCTCCGCCTAAACGTAACAGCAACCGCGAGGAACGAGAGGAGATTCCAGGTATATTTATCATCAAGCTATCATTAATTAATCTATTAACACCTTTGACACATTTTTCAATATTACTTTTCCTTTGAATTTGTATTGATCGTTAGGTATTCATATTCAACATTAAAATATTTTTTTATTTTTTAGAGCCTGGGCCTCCTGCAAGGCCTTCCATTCCACAAAGACTGATCGTTGTGCCAGATCCACAGGTGCAACCGCCTAATAGATATAGGTAAATAACTAAACTGAACTATTCTTTGTTCATATGTCAATAGATTTAAAAAAAAATTGCAATAATCAATAAAGCGCGTAATTACATGGTTACATTTTTCTCATCCTAAAATCAATAAAGATGAGATAACAGTACTGAATATCAAGAACTCATAAATATTTTGCAATGTCAACATTCTTATGAGTTCAAGTCTTATGTACAATATGATAAGATTTGTAAATGGTACTAATTTAATAACTTCGATTAGCAGACGACTCACAGTGCATCTGCCATTAAAAGGCAACGGAAATCTGTAAGTCTTATCACAGCGTGAATGCTGCAACCCACTCAGAGACTTAGGTCTAAATTGTATTACAATAAAGTCAGCTAGCCATCAAAATCAGCGCCCGCATATACCCTACCATGGGCCCTCGGTTCGCTCCCAACATCTGCGTCTTAGACGCGGAAACCTCGTTAAGAGGCTAAGCCCATAGACCAAGAAAAAGATATACTCCCTATAACTAATGCACGTTGATACAATAGGTATGAATGGAGGTATAAAACAAAACTTCAATGTGTTCTAATCAAAACTTACGAGTTTACTAGCCACTACCAGTCCGCTTCGCTGGGCGTTAAAAATTAACATTATTATTTCTCACCCCCACAAAGATTCTCATCATTAACGCCCCCGCAACCGGTGTAGGGAGTTCAACACTCATATAAATATTAGCCTATCCATTATGTACATGTATTTTCTACGTGGATACCAAATTTCAAGTCAATCGGATTCATGATTCAGTAGTTATAACGGAACATCCGTAAAAACCACCATAGATTAATATATTAGTATAGATTATGATTTTGTACTTTTGTAGGCCCCTGCCTCCAACCCCGAATTCGTCTGGGTCTTCAAACAGTTCTGGTTCAAACAATGGTACGCCGCCAGCGAGTGGACCACAACCACCGCAGCGTGGCTCACATCACATTTTCAAACCCATGGTACGTAAAGTTGATAGAAGCATTATAATATTATATTTGTGATTTCTAATTTTGTCAAAGCGATTCGTCCATTTCTAATTTTGTCTAAGTTGCCTAAGCTTGTATATTTGTTACTGAAATCATTTTATTGTTTTTCGTTTTTTTTTTCATGTCACGCTGCTCTAATTATTTGCACCGATTCCCTCAGCCACCAGCACGGCGGCCAGAGGTAGGTCTACTTTTAACAGTTCTGAAAAATACTTTGATATCTTTGTTTGCCTCCAGTAAAGCTTTTAATATCCCAGTTATTATTTGAATGCTTATTTTGTTATTTTTTTATTAATTACATGACATACATGACATTAATTAAGATAAATTATAAGATGTTATAAATTTTTTCCTAGTCTATCATAATAGGGAGACATGAAAAAAGTAATAAAACTTCCCAAATGTTCCAGGATTTAGATAAGTTAGCTGCACAACTCAATGAACTAGGCGTGGTGTCCGGAAACGAGCCACCAAGTAGGCCTCCACGTGCGCCTACTAATGGACAAGGTATAATATCACACAATTCAGACATGTTTTGGATAAAGACATCTACTTTCAATGTCCTTCACAAATACTTGCATATCCTTAGGGCCACCGGTTGAAAGAAATCCACCAGAACCGACTTTCGAAGATTCCGATAGCGATTCGGACGCGGAAGAAAGCGGTGGACGAGTTCGGAACGACGGCACGCTGCTCGCCAGTGACCCTCCCAAGCCGCTGTGAGTAACATTAACTAAATCCTTACAGGTTTGCGTTATGAATGGGGATACGGTCCCCTAGGTTACAAACGCGCATCTAATGAAGCCTTATTGTTATCTTTTATGTTGCAATTATCATTTATTTCGTTGCCCTTCTCCATCTCCTTCCCTTCCGTCGATTTCGGTTTGGCTTGTCAGTCCCGAGTTGTGCTACAGGGGCGGACTGAGCGAGCCGAGCTGCGCGCCGACCCGCCCGCTGCCGCCGACGCCGGACGACGAGGACGCCCGCACCGACGCGCACACGGACGCGCACGCAGACCGCACGCTCGTCATGAAACGGGTGAGTGTTGGCGGACGCTAAGCTTTATGTTATGTTCTGTGCTAACTTTGTCCATCTTTCGATTTTACCGTTGCACTCTTTCTAGAAAAACTTCACAATTGTATTTTAGCTTCACTTCTATTCTCGCTCTACGTTCATTTCGATCATCTGCGGCTCTAGTGAGTTTTTCTCGAAAGATATGTCGACCGGAATATTCCAAAGTTTATGCCATGTTAGCCGCATTATCATACAGTTGTCCCGCCAGAGTAATGTCAGTGAGCGTTTTAATTGTTGATGTGCTTTGATTAATTATATCTTATTCATTTGTACTTTCTATATCGGACGTGTTTGAAACGCCCAGAGAGAAAATGCGGACATTGATAAACGACAGTCGGACGTTGACGAAGCGGTCTTGCTCAAAGATTGGGATTTCGCTCGATTTTTCCCCTCGAAGCCTGAATTAAAAGAAGAGAAAAAGGAACAGCCAAAAAAGAACGAACAAAATCGAGCCGAAATTCAAAGACAATCTCGAATGGATTCAGAAGATCCTTGGACCAAATATAAAGCGTTCGCGACACCTCCGTCTCGTCACAAACAATTTCGTCATAAATCAAACGAAAAGACCGCTCAGGAAAAATTAACTGACATGCTAAAGAAAAAAGAACAAGAATCAGAACAGAATTCTCCAAACCGATTCTTCAGAGGATTCAGAAGGGAAAATTCTGATCTTTTTCCACTACCCAGTACTCGTCATTCAGCTATATACTTTCCTAAACACGAAAGTCCGGTGGGTGTCAACAAACAGATGAGATCAAGTGGGATTTTTAACAATTCTCGGAAACAGTCTAAACCTATATCAGGAGAACCAATATTGACGGATTTCATAAAAATGAATGATAGCTTAAAAATGTCTAACCAAGGAGAGGTGCGACGAGGAAAGAACGCCGAAAAGAAGTCAACCAATAATCCTATCGATGCTCTTAAAACTGTGGCTGCTCTAATCAGGCAAGACAGCGAAAGTAACGGCCTGAGTCGCCAAAGCAGCGTAAATAGCGACTCGCCAGCTACCAGCATCTGCTATTCGAGCGGAACGTCCTTTGAGAAAACGGGCACACCCGATTTGATGGCCAACACAGGCGATAATGAACATACTGAAAATACACCAAATGCTACCTCGAGTATGATGAAGCCGCGGAGAGAAAAAACCGAATCAGATATAGTTTTTCGAAGAAACTCTCAGTATAATCGGCACACTGAATATTTAGCGAGTGGGCAGGAAGCGGTACTCGCACAGGATCAGGTAAATTGCTCCCTGCTTAGGACAGTTGATTAATATTTTACTGACTTGGTATGAGGGTAATGTAATTTTTAACATAGTTATACTAACTTAGTGTTTGTTGGAAATGCTTTGGAAATGGGTATAATTATATCATTGGGTATCGGGATTTTAGTTTTCAAATATTAAGTGCGTTCTGTGTGTGACAAGAATTGGATAAAATGTTTGTGTTAAATTATGTAGGTGTTTTTTTAATGTTAGTCAAAACGAAAAGTTTGTTAAAGTATACTTGCTCGTGCATCTTACATGTTGAAGTGATTAATTGTTTGATTAAATTTTTCTTCTATCATGGGTTTGGGATCGTTTATTATAATATCTTACATTTCTGGGCGTATCTGGCAAATGATGCATTTTAGTAGTAAACGCCTGTAATATTTTTGCTGAGAATAGCTCGAGTCTTGGAAACACTAAACAAGTACTTACTTACGTTAAAATATCATAAACTAATCATGACTCACTGCAACTACTAATTTGACCTAACAAAACTATTATATTTTGTCTGTGCGCGAATACCGTCTTCCTGCCAAGAAATAAAAACCACTGTAATGAAAATATTTGTGCCATCTACATACACTTGAAAATCTAACATCTAGGAATGCCGCCTAACGAAACACAGGAGCTGCAAAAGAAAATATTATATCATCATGTGAATGTGGTTTGCATGTTATGGCTGCCGTGTTTGTCGAGCTGTTATTGTGGAATTAATACCGCTAAAATAATATTTTATGTACTAGTTGTAACAAATGTGACTTTTGCACTACCTACACACATCAAATTCGACTTGATCTTTACAAACTGTACTGTTGAGAATAAGTTCACAGTGTGCTTAGTGCGAGTTTTTTAACGTTCTCGATAACGTAAAAGTGAGCTCATATTTGTATGGAATGGGATCGTTTGCCTACGTTTGCCGCTAGGGGCGCTGTTCGAACTGCATACAAAATTGCGTTAACTTTTACGCTATCGCGAACGTTAAGAGACTCGCACTAAGCACACAGAAGTGCTTACCCAATTTTATTTTTTTAATGAGTTTTTAACCTATTATACGTTGGATATTTTAAACAACATATCGTCTTCTCGCATTAAGACTGTATAATCTCAAAACTTACTAATTTTACAGGAGAGTGTTTTAAAGGTTTATCATGTGATATTTTTAATATTAATCATCTTTGCAACATTTACTTTTTATTTTTTACCGGTTACATTATCTGTCTTTTAAAGTAAGATAAACTTATTTATTAATTTTGTTAATAGTAGTCAAAACATAGATAAACTAAAAAAAAAAGTAAACAACGCTCTTTTAACAGTATTTTTGAGAAAAATACTGGTGATACCAAATGATTCCGCTTATTAATTCAATTTTGAATATTTTTAGAAATCGTACACTTTTAATGCGAAAAGACGATATCGCGGTCAGTAAATTAACAGTAGTGCTTCCCCAAAAAGAGAGTTTTTACCCAATTATACGTTGGATATTTTAAACAACATATCGCGTTCAGGGCCGATCAAGCGGCGGTAACGAGGGCAGCGGCGCCCGCACCAGCTCGGTGCTGCCGGACCTGCTCAGTCAAGCCGGACAGCCGACAACACCGCCGCGTCTCGACAAATCAACCAGCGAGGAGGTGAGTTCTTTTTTTAAACTGTCCATTCTTGATTAGAAATGTCCATGAGCCTAGCATATAAAGAAATCGGCCACTGCTTTCAATTATTGTGACTAGTGGCTAATACTGTAATACTGAGCAGCTTTCAATAGAGCGTTGTTATTCGACAGCGTCCAAAACCCAAATTGTAACATCAATCACGTCGTCGTCGTGCTTTCATGGGTTTTATCCATACCTGGGATTTAATATAACATGCTAAATTTGTTCACAATAACTTGAGCTTCCTACAAGCAGTTGAATATATATTAACTGTTCCAAAAAAAATTATCTTGTTATACGTTTGTCGGGAGCTCCGAGTTAAATATTTGTGGTGTCCAGCTTTCTGGTTTATCGTATTAATGTGATAATGGTTGTCAATCATGCAAACATCCTGGAGTCACTCCGCGGCCGGTTTGCAGACATCTGTTACCACGTAAGTATTAATCGAATTGCAGGCAAGACGCAATGCTTGGTAACAAAAAAACTGTTTGTCATTAGAATCTGTATTTCCTTCTTGTACATGTGCATATGCATTTCTAAACGCTTTCATTTCATGTGCAAAATTCATGTTGCTCATTTAAATACGGATAGGCTTCCCAGTAGTTTAGTTTGAAGCAGCTTTATTATAAATTATTGATAAACGGTGAATGGTGTTTTCAAATCCAGCATAAAGTAGTTCACACTGTTCCCTTAACTAAGTTTATAATTAAAATGTGAAAATATTACACAGCCAAACCTTTGAAATAATCAGTCCCGAAAGTTCTAGATCTAAAGCGTTAATGCGCATGTTTAATATCTAATTTTATGTTATCAAATGAAATTTCAATAAGAGCTGTAATGAAATATTTCGGCTAGTTTATTTGATGAATTAAGTTCATAACTTATTGATATCCCTATAAATATTCATAACTTAAAGAACTTGCCTGCAATCATGTCATGAATCCAAAAACGTCACAAGTTCACAAAATGGTAGATTAGTCTCATGCAAATAACTTTCCGATCTCTAAGTTATAACTAATAAAAGGGAGAAGGATTTGATGACTAACTGGTTACATAAGGAATGTATCGTGCATTATAATATAATCGATAAGTATTATACTTACTACTCCCACGATATGCTTTAATATGTTTTTTTTCTTTCGCAGTATAGGCAAGCCATAGCTGGTGGCACGCCCCTATCCCACCACCATCACCACCCGCCATCTTCCTCTGTGCAATCCACGCCTTCCAAATCTTTCGTATCGGGTGCGTCATCGCCGCATCCTTTACAGCAATCTCCTTCCAATTCTTCTGTCGGATCCCAACAACAGTTCCTTCCGTTGCAACAGAAACAGCGTTCGTTCCTAACGTTTGGATTCGGCGCCGGCTCTACCGGAAGCGGAGGCACAGGCGGCTCCGGTGGGAACGCTTCCCGCCGAGAGAGCCACGTGAACGTCAACGTCACGCCCACAGGACACGACCTCTCTTCCGATACACCCGAGATACGAAAATATAAAAAGAGATTTAACTCTGAGATTCTCTGCGCCGCACTCTGGGGTATGCTCATCTCTAATAACGTTGTGCTAACGAAATACATAGCAAACGAATCTTTAACTTTTATTTATTTTATTGCAGGTGTTAATTTACTTATTGGAACCGAAAATGGCTTAATGCTTCTTGATCGTTCGGGGCAAGGGAAAGTTTACCAGTTGATCTCAAGACGCCGCTTCCAGCAGATGGAAGTGTTAGAAGGACAAAATATTCTTGTGACTGTATCTGGAAAAAAAAATCGCGTTCGGGTTTATTATCTCAGCTGGCTCAAATCGAAGATTTTACGTACTGACGGACTTAGTGATGTGAGCTTAGTATATAAAGTTATAAAATAGTATCACTTAATAAAATATATTAAACTATATTAGTACACAAAATTTGTAATCGTTAATAAAACAAATTATACACATTACAGCAAGCAGAGCGAAGAAACGGTTGGATAAATGTTGGTGAGCTTCAAGGTGCTGTACATTTCCGTATCGTGAAATATGAAAGGATAAAATTTCTCGTCATTGCTCTTAAAGATTCCATCGAAATATATGCTTGGGCTCCCAAGCCATATCACAAGTTTATGGCCTTCAAAAATTTTGGTGAACTTCAACACAGGTAAAAACATAGTGTTTTAATAACAAATATCAATGACAATTAAATGTTAGTTGCTTTTAATGTATTGATCTTCAAATATTGTTTTTTTTTTTCAGACCTCTTTTGGTAGATTTAACCATTGAAGAAGGTACAAGACTGAAAGTAATTTATGGTTCTGCAGATGGCTTCCATGCTGTTGATTTAGACACTGCCACAGTATATGATATTTATATTCCAAAACATGTACGTATTAGTTTTCAATTTTTTTCTTTTGAAAAAACTTAAGCCTTAAATCCAACACAAACTCAGAGTGCCCACATCAACAGAAGCATCCACACTAGGACTAGCAAGGCATACATATTTATGGCAAGGATGCGAGGTGTATTTTCTATTGTTTTTAGATGTGTGGATGTGTTCACGAGCTACCTGTGTGTTAAGTGCGTTTCCTGAGCCCATAGACATCAACAGTGTAAACGCCGCCAGCCACCTTGAGACATGAAACCTAAGGCTCAGTTCTATAGTATAAAGGATGTCCTACCTTTAAACCGAAACGCATAACTGCTTCACAGTAGAAATAAGCAGGATGGTGGTACCTACACATACGGGGTTATAATCGCCCTACCATCAGTAGAAAAGGTAAAATCTTCTTGCTTAGTAAATATTATACTAAGCGAGAAGATTTTACCGTTTCCGTATATAGGACAGCATGAAATCTACAATGTAGGCAACTCATACTTGCTTGAAAGAATTCGCTTAAATGATTCCTGAATAAAACGGGTTATATAATAAAATAAATGAACATGACTATTTACGAAAGTTGTTGTTGCAATCCTGTAGCCTAATATCCAATCACTATCATAGACTACATGCGAAAGATTTTACCTTTAATACAACAACAGAGTAACTTTTTTGCAATAAGATAGTTTATGGTTCTAAAGTAAAACTAAAGGTACTTTTTGTTCTGTGGATTTCCATTTTTATTATTAAAGATAGGCAGTTCATAGCTTATTTAAAATCTAAATTTACTGAAGCCAATAGACGTAACAAAATAAATATATATGCATATCTTGAGATGAGGAAATTTCTTCATTGCATTACACCAAAAGTTATACCTTCAAACAAATTACTTGATCACTGAGGTACAGTGAAGGTATTTTGAAAAATATAGTGAGGGCTTAATCTCAATGTCGTCGCCTTTTCTGAATATTCTAACTTATTATCATGTATAATCATCATCATCATTTATTATTCATGATAAAAGATGTGCTAATTTAGGTTAGTATAATAATTTCTTCAAAATATGTAATAAAAAAACAATAAACGACAAACCCGAAATCCATACAAACTTGGGCCTGGCGTTACAGTGCTAGAATTTGGGCATAAGTTACAATACCTAAGAAGGTTTCATGAGCCCAATTTTCAGGTCTCCCAGCAATGGCCAAATTGGTAAAATCAGACAATGTTTACATTTTAGGTTATGTTTATTGTTCGAGATATTTTAATAAAAACGATATTTTTGAGGCTATTTCCTACTAAAGATAAGTTTTTTACGAAACCTGTTGCAGCAACAGGTTGCTTTAAAATAAAAATGGAACCTGTTACGAGAAATCGCGCGTTAGGTTGTTTACGAAAACGAACGAAAGCCAAAAATTAAAAACAACGTAATGCGAAACGCGCTGCGCACGAAATGATTTTTTTAAGGGATTTTATGACCTGGTAACTAAGACCTTTAGGTCAGTCTTATTTTAATTTTAATGAAAACTTTTTTATATGAAAAACTATATTTATATGATAACTTTTTTATATAAAATATAAATCATTACGTGCTCCCATATTATCTCATCACATTTCATTTCATTTTATTTCATGCCTTTTTTATTTTAATTTTTTATTGCTTAGATACCCTTCGACGAGCTCACAGCCCACCTGATGTTAAGTGGTTACTGGAGCTCATAGACATCTACGACGTAAATGCGCCACCCACCTTGAGATATAAGTTCTAAGGTCTCAGTATAGTTACAACGGCTGCCCCGCCCTTCAAACTGAAACGCATTACTGCTTTACGGCAAAAATAGGCGGGTGGGAGGCGCGGACTCACAAGAGATCCTACCACCAGTAAAATTATTAATATAACTACACCATAGAAAAACTCAAAGTACCAAATCGACCTTTTCATGCTATATTTAAGATTGCCAGTTGAAAATATTTTGAATTGCCGCAGTTGCCGCCATGCCGACATGATTTCGTGTCATAACTAAATGGCACAGTTATTTATTTCTTTTAATTATTTTTGTTAGTAGATTTTGGTGCTTTACGTTACGTTATTCAATGACATTAAGTTTATAGTCTGGCCAGCGAATCATGGCACAACTAAATAGCGGCAATCCAAAATATCTTCAGTTGGCAACATTAAAGATAACATAACACGATTTGATACATTTGTGTTTTTCTATGGCATAGTCACATTAATATAAAAATGCAAAACTACCCTTTCATGCTATATTTGATGTTGTCAGTTGTAGATATTTTGAATTGCCGCCATTGTAAGTAGTTGTGTCACGATTCGATGGCCATACTCTATTTACATTGATTAAAATACCTATAAAAACAGTCATTTATCCTAAAGCAAAAGAGTATTAATTATTTTTTACACCCGATTTCCACTAAATCGATCATATTTTATGGATGCTCTAATTCTAATCCGCGCGTTTGTGGAGCTAGTTACGTATATTGAAATAAGTATTGTAGATGTTTACAAAGATTGTTTAAAACAAAAAATTGAATATAACTTATTTTCTACACTTGGCCATTGTCAATGAAGCTAAGATTTCAATAGGTTAATCAAGCAAAATAGACGAATTTTTTGGTACATATCCCATTCGTGTAACGCTTAGGCCCAAAATGGGGTTTCTCCTTTGTCCTGTATTCTAAGTATAGATACAAACCAGTTACTTGATTGTAGTTTGCACACTGGAATCGGGTCCTATGCTACATTATAGCGAAAATTAAGATTCTTACCTTTTTACAGACACAGGGATCAATTATACCACATTGCATTGTACCTCTTCCAAACTCTAACGGCGTGCAGTTGCTTCTGTGTTATGACAATGAAGGCGTCTATGTTAACACTTATGGACGGGTTAGCAAAAATATAGTACTTCAGGTAAGATCCTTTTTTACAAATCTATAAAAACTTCAAAAAACACTTGTTGACTTTAATAAGCCTCATAAATTCTTTTGTTTTCAGTGGGGTGAAATGCCCACATCGGTGGCCTACATTGGTACAGGACAAATCATGGGCTGGGGAAACAAAGCAATAGAGATTCGGTCCGTTGAAAGTGGACATCTTGACGGCGTTTTTATGCACAAGAAGGCACAAAGACTCAAATTTTTATGTGAACGTAATGACAAAGTATTCTTTTCTTCTGCAAAGGGGGGCTCTTCTTGTCAAATCTATTTCATGACTCTAAACAAACCCGGAATGGCCAACTGGTAGTAATGAAATACGACAAACGTCTTTGATCTGTGATTTTTTATGCGCAGCGTCCTGTACGAACATGCTCGTATTGTACAATTAAAATGCCAGTAGTTTAGTCAATATATCAAAAATACGCTTTGGCCACGTGAAATTCAAAGACTTGTGATAAGTGACAGATCGATTGTACATGCTAAAAAGACAATTCATAAAATATTAAATTCATATATTTGAGGACCCCTATGTTTAGGTAATTGTGGCATTTTGTACTGATAATTATTTCACTACAAGCTACTAAGTAACATGTACTGTAAGCAATAATCTTTAGGATAAATGTTTTGATATTGACAATTATTCGTACGTGAGTTAATGTGCTTAGTTTTATATTATGTTGCAAATGTTTATTTCTAAAAGAAATGTATTTCAAATCAAACTATTAATTCATATATGCCATATTATAATTGTTTGTAATTTTAAGCTAGTTGGGTGTTGATAACTATAATTTGGTAACATAAAGGTTGTTTTATAAACTATATAAATGAAACAAATCTTGTACGAATAAAAATGAGGGATACTAATTTGGACAAACAATTAGAATAAATTATAAATATTCGACAATTATTAATACGTAAGTTTCGTACTCTTAAATTGGTAAGTGAAGTCACATTGTATCATAATTATCACACCAAACTGGATAACATTTTATTAATGGATGAAACCTAAAAATTTGGTACTATTTATTATTTATTTGTTATGTACTATATTATTTACATGTATAAAGATGTAACTGTGCATATTGAAATGATATATTTGAGGACTTTTTTATTTGAAGACACTTTAGCCCAATAAATACAAAAGTCACTTATTTCTAATATTTTATTTCTTGCAATACCATATATATACCCATCATCCCAGTTAGATAGGCCTTAATAAAATTCTACCTTTTATGGACAATAAAGTAATTTCTTGATAGCTAAAACTGTAAAAAAAAAAGCTCTGTATGTTTATTTTGCGTGCATTGCTAAGTTATTTTGATCCCATTGTTAATGAAATTATATACAGTCGTTGAAACTTCAAGGGAATTATATGTCATGTCTGGTGCAATCGTATCAGCGATGCATCGGTGCAAATGCGTATTTGACAATTGTTCACGATTGACTTCCATGGTGAAAAGAATTAAGATATAATAAAAAATGTAACGCGCAAAATTATAATTTGCGTAATTACTGGTGGTAGAACATCTTAACAGCCCGCACGGGTAGGTACTACCACTCTGCCTATTTCTGTCGTGAAGCAGTAATGCGTTTCGCTTTAAAGGGCGGGGCAGCCGTTATACTGTTAAAACTGAGAACTACGAACTCAGGCCTCGAAGTGGGTGACGGCATTTACGCCGCTGGTGTCTATGGGCTCCGGTAACCACTTAACACCGGGTGGGTCGTGGCCTCGTTCACACATCTAAGCATTAATAAAAAAACTCAAAACAGCTGTTCTTAGAATTCTTTATTACCTACCTGTCGTCTATTTTATTTGTGCTCATCACAGGAAGTACGAAACAAATTATTATTTTTAGCTTAGTTGGTTGGGCGACCCTCTGTTAAGTGGTTACCGGAGCCCATAAACATCTACAACGTAAATGGCGCCACCCACCTCGAGACATGAGTTGTAAGGTCTCCGTTTTTACAGTACCGTACTTACATACAAAACGTCCTAGCACTAAGTAGTTTGATTGGATTATAACTTAAGGATGTTGGGTGTTACATAGCAAATTATATTGTTTGTAGCTTTGCAACCTTTCTGTACATTTTCACTAGAGATGAAACGGATATCCGGCAACTATCCGGCCGGGTACCGTATAGTAATGCAGTATCCGGCAGGATATCGGATAGTAATTCAGTATTTGTATTTGTTTTTCTTGATCGCGAAAATCACTACTATTATCCTTTGCCACTTCATTGAAACAGTCCCAAAAAGTGTCATGAGCTTCACGTGTGAAGTTAGATCCGGTATCCGGCCAAACAACTATCCGTTTCATCTCTAATAATTTTCAACCCCAAACCAAACCAATTTTGACAAAATTTGGTATGAAAATAATTACAACCCTGGGAAAGAATATAGGATATATTTTATTCTACCATATATAACACATTCTTGAGCAAGAGTCTTACGACTACGTGAAGTGTAAGAATGCGAACGAAAAGCTAGTTGTAAATGACGCACAGCACAAGTTTTGCGCCCTTGGTCGGTAAAAATTCATAATTTGTGTTTTTTAACACAATTATTTGTATTTTCTCCACATGATTCTACTGCTCGTCTTTAAAATGCTTTTGGGATGCAATAATATGCGTGTTTCTTTCTCTAAGATCGTCCTGCAACGTTGACTTAAGATAAATAATCTCCGCAATAAATAGTTGATTTAATTATGCCGTAAATAACTTCACTATACTTCATGTTTTTTTTATTGCCCTTGTAGGCAGACGGGCATACGGCCCACCTGATGGTGACTGGTTACCATCACCCATGGACGTAAGCAATACCAGGGGCAAAGCTAACACTTGCCTACCGTAAAGTACTCTCCACAAGCCTCGTTTGAAGAAGGACATGTGATGGTGCTCGCGAAACACCGTAGAGAGGAGCTTACTCCAAAGCCGGATGGTAGGTGGCAAAAAAGATCTCGGGAAGGTCATTGTGGATGAATGCAGTAGTTCTAGGTAGTATGGATGAACTCTACTCCCCGGGGCGGGCGGTGCAATGGCCAAAATAAGATGATGGGATCATCTCAAACAATTCCTCAGAACAAAGTGCTCCATGGAACATATGCTACAAAGTACAGAGAACCAAAGTCCCACTGCAGAGGTTCCAAAAAAGTTTTCACTTATCTTTTGCACTGAAGTCTTAAAACAGTAGAGTGATTTTAATGAATTTTTTTGTTTGTGTGTTGAAGTGGTTCTCCATTCACAGTTCAACACTAGGTGGTGGTGTGGATTAAATGAAAAAACAAAACTGAATATTTTTTAAAATATGTAGTCACTATACTTACTTAATTTAAATTAATTCAATAGGTCATCGCATAGAAAGTTAATGATGTTATCACTGACATAATAAAAGTGTTGTTGTCTCAAAAACTGTTTAACCTTCATGGTACTCCATTCATCTATATGGGGCAAAGGTAAGGAACACCGTCTGGGTATAAAAGTGTATGAGCAATCAAGGTGGTACCATAGTAAGTGGTGTAATCTTAAACATGACACCAAAAGTTATTAAATTTTTTAATTTACCACACATTCTTCCATTTACAATTCCTACACTCATATCATACCACTTGCTATGTGAGTGGTATTTTGGTGGCTTTTTCGTTGTGTTGCTACTTATTCAATTTGTCCCGGATAAGACAGTAGTGCTTAACTGTACCCTCTATACTTGCATACTTCTATTAATGTTACACATTGATTTTGAAAAAGAATCATATAAATTTAAAAATAAAAGTAACACTTTGATATTTAGTAGTTTTCGTTTGCTTCTTGATTTTGTCAAACATTTCAATTTAAGCTTCAAAATTAAAATGACCATAAAAATTCTGACTTAAATCTTTTATAGACCACAATTTGAAATCATTATGAACATATAAACTTGTAAGAGACAGGTATTATTTACTTTTTTTCAATTATCACTACTTTCCAAAATATTAAAAACAAAAGCAAAAACTTTTATCTATTTCATTTACTATGAACAAAATGCATTCCGATATTTCTCAATATGAAATGGGGGATTTCATAATAGCAATAAAGCTGAAATTTCCATTTTTAAATGCAAATAAAAAAAATCCAATATATATTTATATTTTTGAACTTGTGTAAAAATAAAACAATCATAGATTATTCTCAATTCTTGTACTGTGTAATGTCAAAACTGGGTTTTACAAGCACTGTGTTATTTATACAAGGGATGCCCATAATAATATATTATTATAATTTTACCTTCTGACATGAACTTTCATAATGGTCTACTCATTAAATACATGACAGTCAGCAAAATTTAAGAAACCCCTATTACGTCAATAAAATAGTGTAGCATTCTCCATTTCTGAATAATCAAAATTAAATACTGTTACTATTATAAGTTTTGATTTTACTTTTCCATTACAACGAAAATAAATTACTTTTTGTTAATCCTTCAGTTTCTTTCTGGGACAGAGGTACTAACATTAAGCCTGGAACTGGTGGTTGCATTTCCAGGTCTCTCAATGTATTGACTTTGATTTTCAGGTCACTCCTCAATTTGTTTATGTCAATATTTAATTGTTTTTGATCGGCTTCCAGCAGAGTTTTAGAATCTTCAAACTTATGCTTTACGAGTATTGATCCCACCGTGAGCCAATATTTCTTCTGACTTGATTTAGTAAGATCTCTTAACGCTTCACGATTTTTATTTCTTCGTTTATCTAGCATTATAATTTCATTTTTATCAACAAGAATATCAGATGCAAGTGTTTCTATTTGTTTTAAATACCTCAATAGTTTTTCTTGATTATTTACCATGTTTAGTGCATGTTTAATAACTTTTGTTGTTAATCGTATTTTTAATTTTTACCTAAACGAAGCCAGCTGATGTCACTTTTTTTTTTTTTTAGGTATTTTATGACCTGGTACCGAAGACCTTTAAGTCGTAACTTATTTTAATTTATACTCTTATTTTTATGAAATATTATGAAATGAAATAAAGATGATTAATTTGAGACATTAATCAACTGGGATGAAATCAAATGAAATGAGATGATATGGGATGAAATATAATCTTAGTAAAATGGTGGTCATTTACTGAGACTTTTTCGAGGATCCCGAGAAGTGAGGTCCAGCGGTTTTGTTTCATTTTCCCACATTTGTGCACTTTCACAGATATTAAACAGTTAATAAACCACCATTATTACACATTTAAACCTGAAGAAACACCAAATAGACAAAATAAAACAAATCACACAACTTCACTCCTCGCGTTCCCTCCAAAAAGTCCCTGATGTGACTTTGTAAAATAATGTTGTTATATTTAAAGTAATAGTGATGCGTTCAGTTCTCGTTCAATCACGTGAATGAACAATGAGTGTGAAGAGATAATCATTTTAAACTATAAAATAATATTATTTCTGTTTTACAATAAAATTGTATTAAAGTGCTCTAATATATGTTACTAGTAGTATGTAACGACAATCAAAATTTTTTTTTCATTACCTACCTATAATTGTTATATTTTATACATCTATAGTTTCAACTATATGATGTATTGAAAATAGGACAGTCTTACAAGTTTCCTCGCAAAGTGTTCCTTAATGTTTAAAACACTCGGTATTCAGTATAGGTAGATACTATAGGAACATAATCGTCGAAAACTCGGTATGTACAAAGCACGACTAAAATTCGAACCTCGTACCCGATATCGGCAGTTCGGCACACTAACTGTTCACTAGACAATCGAGGCAGCTGCATTAATTCAGGAGTTTTTTCAATCATTCATCAAAAACTGACAACACAGTAAACATCAGTTGACTTCGTCTGCCCGTCACTCCCATGCGGGGAAATATTCGTACATTGTACGAATGTTTGCACGCATGTGAAGGGCCGTCAACCATCATTCGCAAACTTAGCAGCTGTGCAAATGGGTTCGCATACTCAATTTGCGAACCCGTTTGCGCTTCCTCCTACACTTGTTTACGAATGTCTCACGAATTTCTCCTCCTTTTTAATTCGTCAATAAAACATTGAAGAGAAATAGAGTTTTGAATTATTTCCCAGACATCTTTACAGCCATGCTGTTTTTATGGGATTACTTTTGATGAAGATACGCTACACAGTAGACGTCATGAACTATGAAAATGGCGATACGTCCGTTACCTTCGCAATCGTCGACGCAACTGGGCAAACGAATGTGTGGGAGACTACGCGATGGTTCGCGGTTCGCGCGCTTTGATGTCTGTTAAAAAACCGACACAGCTTGGAAAACCACGAATGTAGCGAAAACTTTGCGTAATCATTTGCAAATGTCGTCCTACACTTGCGGGTTTGCGTATTCGTGCGAATGTGCGTGACCGGTATTATGCCGGCCACTCACATGGGCGCAAATATTCGTACATTGTACGAATGTTTGCGCGCATGTGAAGGGCCGTCAGACATTCATTCGGAAACTTAGAAGCTGTGCAAATGGGTTCATACATAATAAAAAATATAACATAATAAAAATAATAACAAATCCGACATAATAAAAAATCCAAATAAAGTAATTAAGTATTTCTCAAATATTAAGTGTATAATCTATGGGGTAGAGGTATCCTCCACAGTAGGCGACTTTTTGGCGGGAACGCGAAGAGTGAAGTTGTGTGATTTGTTTTATTTTGTCTATTTAGTGTCTCTTCAGGTTTAAATGTGTAATAACGGTGGTTTATTAACTGTTTAATATCTGTGAAAGTGCACAAATGTGGGAAAATGAAACAAAGCTGCTGGATGCAACTTCTCGGGTTCCTCCAAAAAGTCCACTGAAAAAATCTCAGTAAATGACCACCATTTTACTGCGATTATATTTCATTCCATATCATCTCATTTCATTTAATTTCATCCCAGTTGATTAATGTCTCAAATTAATCATCTTCATTTCATTTCACTCCATTTTATCATTTTTCATAAAAATAAGAATATAAATTAAAATAAGACATGACTTAAAGGTCTTAGTTACCAGGTCATAAAATCCATTTAAAAAAATCCATAGTAGGCGACTTTTTGGCGGGAACGCGAGGAGTGAAGTTGTGTGATTTGTTTTATTTTGTTTAATTAGTGGTGCTTCAGGTTTAAATGTGTATATGACGGTGGTTTATCAACTATTTAGTATCTGTGAAAGTGCACAAATGTGGGAAAGTGAAACAAAGCCGCTGAACGTAACTTCTCGGGATCTTCCAAAAAGTCCACTGAAAAAGTCTCAATAAATGACCACCATTTTACTGAAATTATACTTCATCCCATATCATTTCATTTCTTTTCGTTTTCATTTCATTTTATGCTGTTTCAAAATAATCAACTTCATTTCATTTCTTATTATCATTTTCATATAAAAAAGTTACGTATCATTAAAATTAAAATAAGACTTGACCTAAAGGTCTAAGTTACCAGGTCATAAAAGTGCTTAAAAAATCCATAGTAGGCAAAAAGTGTCTCAGTGAATTTAGCCTCCTTTTTCTTTATTTTCGGTTTTTTATTTTTAATTATTTGTTCGTCGTTTGTTCGTTAATTTTCGAATGTAAAAATTTCGTTTGTTCTTCTTTTATTTATTTATAATTAATTAAACAAATGATCACCCTTAAGTTGGCTCCTCTTAGTAGATATCTTTATTTTTATTGCTCAGATTAATTAATTTTGATCAATTATCGTTTGTTCGCCGACTATTGGTGATTGTTCGATCATAAAAACAATTAAATTCCCAATTTTTAATTATTTTATATCTAATAAATGATGATGATGAAATGAAAAATGATAATAATATTATGAAATAAAATGTTATCTCTTTTAAGCATCTCTTACACCGGTCACTCACATGCGCACGAATACGCAAACCCGCAAGTGTAGGACGACATTTGCAAATGATTATGCAAAGTTTTCGCTGCATTCGTGGTTTTCCAAGCTGTGTCGGTTTTTTAACAGACATCAAAGTGCGCGAACCTGGAACCTTCGCGTAGTCTCCCACACATTCGCTTGCCCAGTTGCGCCGACGATTGCGAAGGTAACGGACGTATCGCCGTTTCCATAGTTCGTAACGTCTACTTTGTAGTGTATCTTCATCAAAAGAAATCCCATAAAAACAGCATGGCTGTTAATGATGTCTGGGAAAGAATTCAAAACTCTTTTTCTCTTCAATGTTCTATTGACGAATTAAAAAGGAGGAGAAATTCGTGAGACATTCGTAAACAAGTGTAGGAGGAAGCGCAAACGGGTTCGCAAATTGAGTATGCGAAACCATTTGCACAGCTTCTAAGTTTGCGAATGAATGTCTGACGGCCCTTCACATGCGCGCAAACATTCGTACAATATACGAATATTTGCGTGCATGTGAGTGGCCGGCATTATACACAGCATTCCCTAATATTACAAGAGCAATCTGATTTAAGGATGAAAAATGAAAAAAACCACCATACTACACATCGAAAAAGAAGTTTCACTTTATTTATGTGCGCCAAGTTACAGGCGTTTTTTTCTTTAATCAGTTTTTGGAAAGTGTAAACATTCTGGTTGATCCACATCTTCCGACTCTACAGAAAGACTGTCAGTGATCATTCCGCTTTCATTTTCGGGAGTCCTCTACCCTATGGTCTGTAAAAAGAGTGAACTGCTTAGGCTAGCCGTGCCTACTTTTGCCTATTAGGCCAACCTGGCCTACATAGCAGCTAACCACCATTAACGTCGAATGTCTCCCTATTGATAAACTCCAGAGCATTAAGGAGTTCCTCGCCTTCTCCGTTGAGCTCTTAAGCTCACTACCTCCCACCTGTTCTGCTGAAGTTGTGAAGGTTTTCGTAGTAGCTCTCAATAAAAAAAAATCTGTTGTAATATGTAATAATGGTGGATTATTAACTATTTAATTTTTGAGAAATTTATACAACTCAAGACGCAACGTTCATCGATTGGATTTAACATCTCGGGTTCAATACTATTTCGTCTCATCAATTTCATTCCGTTTAAACTCTTAACTAATTTTAAATAAATCGACTTCATTATATATTTTAGCCTTGATAATAATTCAGTTTTCTAAGATAAATTTATATAGTAGGATTTTTACGTAAATGACTACGACTAGGCTAAAGGAACAGTAACCAATGGGTATTATAAACACAAGGGTCTGTCTGCCATTTTAAAATTATATTCGGTTGTAATGGCGGATAGACGCTTTACTACACTGCCGTACTAAAAATAGGATTATAGATTTTGCGATTGTCTTTCTTTGTCGTTGTACTCATTTTACGCGATATTAGATCCTGGTACGCAATTGACATCATATCATTCATTTACGTAATTTATAATTTTCACTTGCTCTTGTTTCCAAGAGCTCTCTAATGATGGAAGGCCCACCAAATCGTGGTTTCCGTGGTGGAGGACGCGGTGGACCACCAGGAATGAGGGGAAGAGGTGGTTTCGATGTGCGTGGACGGTAAGTGACCAGTTAAATTTTTTAGCCCCCTTTGTGTGAGTACATGCAGCATTTTGCGATAGCGTCACAGATTGAGGTTATCTCGTTTAGAAATAATTTGAATAATTTATAATTTAAGGCAAATTTGTTCCAAAATTATTTATGACTACTGATTTACTAGCTTTTTAGGATGTACCTTTCATTTGGTGTTTGGTTTTTAGGGGTGGATTTGGCATGAGAGGTCGCGGTGGACCGCCTAGGGGCGGGCCGCCTATGCGTGGAGGCCCACGTGGTTTTGGAGGTGGCCCGATGCGCGGAGGCGGTGATCGAGGGGGAAGATTTCCACCTGGACCGCAAGGACCTGGTCCACATCCAGTACCTACCATTGAGTCGCGGGGTGCACCACCTCCACGTAAGAAAAATATTAAGAGATCACTTTATGGCTGTCGGTGTAACTATACTATAATTTGTATTGCTCTCTAAACTACAATAATAAAAATATTCAATAATCGAGGATAAATCATAGTCATCCGAGTCCCAACTTAATTTCCCTGTACCATGCGAACACCAATAGTTAAAATAATTATTCCAGCTACATATTTAAATATATATAGATAATTAAGTTTACTCATATTTACAAACAAATGTTTGGGTTTGGGAGCCTAGAAAGAAAAACTTCAAATTTTTACTAAATAGATCAAACATTAGGGATCACAATTTTAATTGGTTGACTAACAATAATAGAAGAGTCTGGAATAATGTTAACAAAAAATGAAAATTTTCATTTTAATGCCAAATTTTTTTGTACTTTTTTGTCATCCCCATTTTATGAATAAATTCAAAAAAGACAATATTTATTATCCCAACCACCATTTGTGTCATTTTGCAGATTTTATTTTTCTATTGTGGAAGCTAGAATGAAAAATTTACTAAATTTTTTCCCTAGATGGTGGATTAAACAGTTTAAGGTTTACTTGGTGTAAAGTAGTTACTGGAACCCATAGCGAACACAGTGTAATTACTGCTATCTAATTTGAGACATCAGGTCGACGTTTCAGTGGCATGCAGGCCAGGTGATGTAGCTTGCCTGAATTATGTTTTACTAGTAAATGTCAGTTTGCGATCCTAGTATGCTAGTAATGCTAGTAAATGCTCTATAAATTAATTGGGCAAAATCATGCCTGTGAGATTTAAGCCCTATCTATCATTCCTAGAAATTACTACATGCTTGGCATTTTGATTGTTTGTATATGAACACTCAACTGCATGTAATGACAACATTTATAATGTTTTTGTTGTTGAAAGTTGTCGAGGTGGTGAAAATGTATTATCTACCATTGTAAAAGTAAAGGTTGCATGTATTCCATTCTCATGCAAATTTTCATGATTGAACCAAAATAAAGCAAGTGTTGTGTACCAGGATGTTCTCGTTAGGTGGTGGCTTTAACAATAGAGGGGGGCCTGGTGGTATGAGAGGCAGAGGTGGTAGAGGCAGAGGAGACTTCGGACAGCGTGGTGATAGAGGTGCTGGTCGTGGAGGAATGCCAATGAGAGGTATTCAATTTTGAATTGAAATCCATACATTTTACATGTTTTTCAAAAATGACATTAAACAGAACTTTTCCTGTTTAAATTATTAAGTGACTTTGTGTTATGGTTGTGCAGAAGCTTGTTGTTAGTGATGTGAAGAGTTATGTTGTCATTTGATGTTTACAATTAAATACATTATTAAAAAAAATGTCACTAGGTCGTGGTGGAAGAGGTGGCCATGGTCCACCTCCAGGTCCTCCTGGACCAGCTCCGGGAGTTGTGCCTCCAGTGGTGGGTCCTGTGCAGCCACCACCGCGTCCCGCACCACCACATGCTGCCGGTGCGCCTGCAGCTCAGCCACAGGGTCCTCCCTTCAAGCGTGGTGGAGGTGTAATACGTGGTGGACCCAGTGGACCTCCTAAACGTGGCAGGTTTGTAGACTATTTAAATGGAATACCTACAAATAGTGTGTGGTCATTAGGTATTGTGCTATGAAATGCATGTTGTTGTAAATATTGATTTAGCTAACTGCCCCTGTGGCCATGAAATTAACAAAAATGTGTAGCAGTGCCACCAGATTTCACTCTTATTAAATTAATAACATTTAAAAAAATGAAACATGTAGCATGTTTCTACAATAAAGACTTTTTTGTTTTACTCTGGTCCATAAATTATCATTATGGTAGAATGCATGAAAGATCAACCAACCAGCGAACACTATCTCAATATTCCCATGGTCTTGCCCAGATCATGTCATTTACCACTATTAAAAATAAATAATTATTAAATTATAAATCCTTGTGGGAAATGTTATCCTAATTAGCTTACCCAGTTTTGTATGATTGTATAACACCCAAACATAACTTCCAAATATTTATTATTATAATTGATTTTTTACATATATTAAACATTCTATTGTTAGCAATTTTCTCTAAAATTAATCAAGCATAAAAGTTATATAACATTGAACATACATTTTTAACTACAATAATAACTGTTCATGTGTTATAGATTTGAAGGCCCACGTGGTGGAGGTAGGGGATCTGTTGGACATCCACCTCCTCAATCAAATGGATATGTACCATCGTAAGTGTTTTTTTCCATAAGTAGTGATTTTGTCTCAGTGTTGGACATTGCAATATTTTCTTTATAACATTTTTTTTAAGTTATATTAAGTATAAATAAATGATGAACCAAGAATACGATAGGAATGTGCCGTCTGATACAAAAATGACGATTATTCAATATCTGATGTATAAGTATTTATATCAAAAGTCCTTAGATCAAGGCACTAATCTATAGTAATAAGAATTGTATCTGTTTAGACACACTGGATATCAGCCATATGAGCCACCAACTGCTGATATTTATACACAACAATCATACAGTGCACCAAGGTAAGCTAGACTAAAACTAAGATTAAAATTTATTTGATAACTGATTATTAGCTGTTCTGAGTGAAATTCTGACGAACCCAACAATATTTATAAAAATATAATTATGTAGATAAAAGTATCAAAATGATGATTACGAATCTAACAGATAGGAATTGCCGTCTGAAACATACATGCAGAAAATTAGATCCTGACGATTAATATGCATTTTTTAGATACATGTTGACATTGATTGTATTGTAATGTTGAATCTCGTTGTTGTAGCTCATATCAAGATGGTGGTTACTCTGCACCGGCAGCTGCTCAGGTCACTTCTGGATATAGTTCCAGCGGTTATGGAGCGGGCTATGGATATTCAACAGGTGGTCCAGGAAGTTACGAAAATGATGGTTACAGGTCAGTCAATCTTTATAAAAAAAACTAATACGTTTTACTTTTAAGTTCTTAATAAATAACAATAGCCACAAAAGTTATGGTACGGAGATGACCTAATCATGAACAGGTGTTAGTTGAACTGTTTTTAAATATTATTACATTTTTTGAGAAGGTGACTTACAAACCAATGCAGTCTGTGATTAAGGAGGGCCCTAGGTTTATTGAAAAAAATAGTTGAGTTTAAAATCAGTAAGAAGATAAATATAAATTTAAAAAACAATACTCTAAATGAATGTGCTAATGCAATAAAAAAAATGCTAAAATATTTTAACCAAAAAAATTGTAAAAATTACTTTCATATATATCTAATAATTAAAAAATTTCAGATTTAATCTTCATTACTAAATACTCTTAAAACTTTGTACCAGTAGCCTAGTAATTTTATTTTATACAGTAGGCTGAATTCTATTCTTGATAAGGGGCCGAGAAAGCATAGCCATAGATTCTGTTTAATAAAATATTAATAATATCAAGTTCTATAAGCTAGTCTTTGGAACAGCATTACATTAATTATTATTAAAAACAAAAACCCCAAATGATTATATAATATCACTCCAGTACAAATGTGTGGCGTTATTATACAAGAGTAGTTATTGATCGCAAAATATATTGTTAATATAGCGGCGGAGTGGGCGGGGCGGGTGACGCCGGTTACGGAGCAGCAGAGTCCGCATACGGCGGCGCTGCCTCCGCGTACGACACGTATTCACAACCCGCCTACAACTCCTATCCGCCCCAACAACAGTACTCTAACAGCTATGGTAAGTTTGGAAAATACTGAACTACCAAGGGACAGATTATGTTGTAGCTTACTTTGACGAAATCTCTAATTTATTTGTGTGATTCAATATTTACTTTAAGTTACAAATAAATAAATAAATAAATGGTCTGTATTGGAAGTGCTTGCTTGTCGACTTAGTGATGTATCGTCAGGAAACTTATCAAAATTATATCAGTATGAGCGCAGTGCATTTAAATAGTTATTGTACCCAGGTTGGTTTAAAAATTGTTTGGCAATCTTAGATTTAATAAACTAAATGTTTAAATACTACATACAGTATTCCTTGACCACAGTGCGTTCTAGAATAATGATATTCCACTAAAAATGAAGAAAACATAGCATAATGAATGAATAAGACATAAATAAAAAAATAATTATATTTATAATTTAGGTTAAATCATTTTGGTGACACAACTAGAGCAAAACGTTTAGTTAAAAAAAACATTAGTAAATGAATATCCCCAACACCCCAACTGAGAAATTACATATTGGTAATTATTGAACATGGTGTAAAACTATAAAACATAACAATATTACAGTTTGTGTATAATTGTTTGTATTACAGGCAGTTGGTGATCTGTTTGATTGTAACAGAATAAAATTAACATCTTTAACTTCGATCTAAAGATAATTATAATATCTGTATAAAGTGGACGAAATATCTCAAGTTATTGGATGTACAACAGAAACAAGTATTGAATTAGGTGTTGTGAAAATCAGATTAACGAGAAATACAAAAACGAACTACAAGATGCAAGAACAAACCAGTATAAATAATTGATAGACAAATTTAATTTGTAGTGACGGACTTTGTTTGAAAAGTCAGACAAACAAAGTAAAATGAACTAGAACATTAGGTTTTATTACTGACTTATGACTGGCTTAAAAGAATGTCCTATACTAATAAAATTATTTAGAGCAAGATCAGAATATTGTAATTCCAGAATTGTATTTTAGGGTTAACATTTTATTAAGTACCTTTTCTTGGTATGGCACCCATGATGTTTTAGTGAATAAGAACTTAATTTTTAATAAAAGTATAAAATTAATGTTTGTGTATACTTTATTTACGAAACTGATGAAATCACAGCTTTTTTGTTAGGTGGTAAACGGTCGAATAATACCTAAACACAATATGATGGAATTGAAAAGAACTTGGTACTCAAACAAAATTAAAACAAAATCAGGAACTAATTTGTGGTTTCAAAGTGAGTTGTTAGGGGTTTATTTTCAGTTATTTTGAAAGTTATTATGAAAATAACAATGGATGTTCTTAGTAAATTAATATATTGGGCTTACTTGATAGAAAATGTTAGATTTACAAATAGCCAGTCAATAAAGCGTTAAGCATCAACTAATAAATTTTAAAGGACACAAAAAGGATAATTTGTACACTTAACTATACTATTATCATGAAAGGAACCAAAATCAGTAAAAAAACTACATTCTGTATGTAATTATTATAAATATTAACTTCTATATTTATTATAATTACATATCTATTTAAATTATATCCTTAATGAGATAAAAAGATCGATATTCGAATATAAATTTCGTATTTTATTGTATTGTATTGTATTGTATGTATAAAATAATAAAAAGCACTGAAATTGACAAAAGTACAAAACTTAAAATAGATATATCCACTCACAGAAAAGTCTTGACCTTATAATGTTCATAAACGTAAAATGGGGTATGCATATAAATTTAAAGAAAGAAAAAAAAAACGTTTGAAAACTAGGAAGGAAGGTTTCACTGTGGATTTGTTCAAGTGACCATCTTAATGTTGTAAGACAACACGAAAGCAACGCAAGCTACAAATGCTTATGTTTATTTAGTAATTTTATTGAAATTAAAGCGAATGAAACTATAATTCGAAATACAATAGTACAATTGTGTACAAAAATTGTTTTTTTTAGGAGAGAAATTACTAGATTATATTATGTAAATTGACATTTAACAATACCTAAATAGTATAGTAGAAATTATATTTTAAAAAAGACATCTGTACTAATATATAAATCTACAGTGGTTTTTACGGATGTTCCGTTATAACTACTGAACCGTGCATCTAATTGACTTGAAACTTGGTATCCATGTAAAAAATACATGTATTTCATGGATAGGCTAATATTTATATGGGTGTTGAACTCCCTACACCAGTTGCGGGGGCGTTAATGATGAGAATTTTTGTGGGGGTGAGAAATAATAATGTTAATTTTAAATGCCTAGCGAAGCGGGCGGATACAGCTGGTATCTTATAAAGCACTTCTCAAGGGTATGAGTTTTAACCTACTAAGACTAGAATCTGAAAGTTGAAATGTAAAATAATATCATTATGCAAGAAAAGAGAAAGCTTAAAAATACTTGTCGATTTCTTGACTAGCTAAGTATGGAAAATATAAAACTACTAGCTGACTCGGCAAACGCTGGTTTGCCATATACATTATTTTTAGGATAGTTTTCTTGGGTGGCCCATTTAGGAGTGTGAAGAATAGATGTTAACCTATATTATCAGACCTACACGATGTGCAAACAAAATTTCATGAGAATCGGTTGAGCCATCTCGAAGGAGTTTGGCAACAAACAGCGGGACACGAGAATTTTATATACTAGATTTATACAATAAAACTATTTATACATAGGTATCTATATTAAGAAAATTTATCCTAACTACCCCGGTATCAATTAAAAGCCACGAAGAAATGACAATTCCGAATGTGTACAATGTTTGCGTACACTTTAACATTACTAGTTTATTTATGTAAAGATTTTTTAGATTTCAATTATGGGTGAATTCATTATAATGAAATGAATCTGGTATAATATGATAGTAAAGTTGCAGTACATGTGAAGTTAAATTATTCTACAAAATTGCATTGGAGCTCTGGAGTTAATTATGACGCACCATATATTTACTAAAAACAGGTAATGTGTAAATTTTTGCGTACTTAAAAAATAAACCTAAGATAAGTTGATGAAGAAAATATTTTTTAAGAAATCACATATTTATACAGTGCAGTGCTTACATATTTATAATACAATTAGCGTGTAACTTCACAAGAAGTGAATAATCCTAGAAGCTCATACGCTTTTTTGTGCGACCTCAGAAAATTTATTCAATGACTTATCAGAGCTTTACAAATCCGTTATAACAAGACTCAATAAGTATTATTCATATGGTATAAATTAATCATTTTCATTATGAATAAGCGGAAAATTTTACGATAAGTATTTGTTACTCTTTTTTATTATTATTTAAGATAAGATACTTTGCGTATTAACGTTAGCATTGTACTCACGAAGCCCGTGAGAAAGTTCCCCGATAAGTTGCCCTCAGAAATGCTTCGAATATAATTAGAAACATCTGATACCTTAATAGGTATTTCACTGAGATCATCGACGACTTAAGTATGCTACGTATTAATTAAATTAAAAACCAATGACTATAACGACTATCGTTAAATTAACGAACGATAATAGAACGATTTAGGAAAAAATGTTCGTTGGTGGAACAAACACGACCTGGAGAACTAATTTTAAAAAATCTGGTATGTATATGTAGGTATGCCAAATATATAAAAATTGAAATGAGATCTGATTAACCTTAAGCCTTCATTTTATGCTTTTTATAATAATCATCGTAAACGTTCTTATATTTTTTTTTAGTAAAATAGTAATAAAAGTTCTGATGCATTTGTGTGAAAAATAAAGGTAACTAAAAAGAATAATAATCAAATAGCAACCGATATTAGGTTAACTATTAAAATTATTTTATTAATATCGGTCCTTAACATCAATATTTAAATTAATCGGACGTCTTAAACTCTAATTAAAATTACGGCGAATTTCACTGCGTAAAGTTCATACTTATAAAAGTGTGATAAAAAGGGACAGAATGTGCTGTCGGTTAAACAAAATTGCATAAATTGTTGTGTACAAACAGCAATGGTAATGATCCGGCACAACAATTCAAGTAATGTTGAATATAAAATTCTATGTTTAAGCGGTGAGTGACACACAATTCGATTAAATAAATAATTATAATAAAACTTTCAAATACGCCGCTCATTGTGAATAGCTATTGTATTATAATATCAAATTCTGGTAATAAAATATATATCGCACCTTTAAAATTATAGAGACTCATTTTGAAATATTTGGATTTCGTCTTTAATTCAAAAATTGACGTAGAACGACCCTTTTTAGCGACTTTTAGTAATCATATGACCGACCATAAGTAGCTTTTAAAGGGACAAAGCTATATATCGGTCTCTTTCACTCCGTCCCCTTCCTCTACGTTTTTTCGGTTTGAGAACTTTAATCGATGTTTTCCAAAAAACACATTTTTTGAGTTGGGTATTTATAATTCTAAAGGTGCGATATTATAAACTTATTATGAATTATAAACTCATACCCAAAACTGCAGTGCGCAATGGTTACATTATTACTATTTTAAGCTTTAAATAATGTTTATTCAACCTTTTCGAGGTAGATAAGCCAAGAGAAAATGGATTTTGAAAAATGACGTTATTATTAAAGTTCATATTATCTTGTCCAAGACAAGAAATGGAATTTAGAGTATACAAGGAATATAGTAAGAATACACGTCATGTTACATCATTGTAGTTGTGAAACTGGTTGCCTGCATTAAAACTGGATAAGAAAATGACTTTTAACAATCTGAAGTCATTAATATAAAGCCACACATACTAAACAATGGTCATTGTTATTTTAAGGTTTCCACGACTAAACCATGAACGTAGGAAAAAAATGGATTTTAGGAAGAACGCTATAAATCCTATTGTTTAAGGGTAATTGTTATCACAATATAAAACAGTATTTTCCTATGCAAGTAATGACATGATGTAGGTAGAAAATTCGGCAAACATGTTGATCAACACTGCAAACGCCAGTATATCGAGGGGGGAAAGGCTATTTGGTCTAACCGACATTTCGCTTAATATGCGACATTTATCTGTGTAATTAAAGGTCCGTTTTATTTGGTATTAGTATCAACAATTCGATGTTTTCTATTGAACTTCAATTATGCTTATCCCATTCAAAAATGTCTCTTGAACCAAATAGCCTTTCATCTCTCGATATGTAATTTTGAATATAGAATAGGAGTGTTGTATACAAATTATGTGGTTCGCTTATGAATTATACATTGAATACATAATTTGTTGTTGTAGCCTTATTCTGACGTTTACTTGCTTTTACATAAACAACGCACACGACAACAACGTGAGTGCACACAAAGTAAAACACACGAGCAGTTACGAGAGGATATTGTATGATGTTGAAGTGACTGAATTAAGGAACGTTAGACAAGATTTATAAAGATGTCATCTATAATGAATAAATTATTGTTTCATACTGTTTAATGATGGTCACAGCAGAGCATGACCGGCCATTATTGAATTCCGTACATACAGATAAAATAAAAATGAAATTCTAAAAACTGTAATGATCCTTTGTTTTTAATTCAATTACGAATATTGTCGAGAAATTAGAATTTTACGATTTGTTTGTTGTTTATATTATTTTCTTTATATCAATTTCAATTTGGATCCACATAGTTTGGCCTTTTTGCCGATTCTGCCTGCAACATGTCATTGATTTGTGCACGAAAACAGTCATCTTTGTTGAATCTAGGAAAATGGGATTTTACCACAAGCGGGTAGTCGCTACGACAACCAATGGCTACCACGTATTACTGGTATACATTATAACAGTAGTAAAGTGCCCGCAACGTCTTGCGTTGCTGCGTGTACTGCATGACGTGTGACAATTCAATGGCGTCGCGCCAATATGTCTCAGCGGTTTCTGATTAGTTGTCCATCATACTATTAATAATAATAATAATAATAAACATTTATTCCAAACATAAATTAGGTACAAAAAAAATAACAAAAATAACGAGGCTTGGAAACGGTTACCGGTTCAGCAATGCCTAACAGTAACGAACTATTCATGTCATTCAATGACATTAAATTAATACAGCCGATTGATAAGACTAAATTAAAACCTCCCTTAAAGTTATGAACCTTCTTAGAAACAAAATGGTTATTACGCAATATCACTCTCGATATGTTGATTCAGGACTGTCCACTTCTAACTCGAAAATTGGAAATAATTGTTTAAACTAAAGTACATGGGTACTAAAATAAAAAAAAAATCAAATATTGTGAAGGAATTACAAGTAGGGTCTGAATATATATAATTGGATAAATTAAGGCATGCGTGCAGCGCATGGGATCTTATAAGTTTTATTATCATTACACAGCTTGTAGTACGTTTAAAAATTCAGTTTTCTTTTAGTTCATAAAATCAAAAGCGCACTTCTATTTTAAAAATAAAACCTCAAATTGTATAACTGTTTACAGGTTAATGGGTGAAGACTCATTTTGACGACAGGACGAATTTGAAATGACTAATAATCTGCTACAGCAGTGGAATTAAGATTCCTAAGGCAGCAAAAAAGGTAAAGTTATTTTTATATAATTTAAAGTTATGATGATTATGTCTTTCTGGACACAGCATTCTTTTCTTATCCACTATTACAAATATATAATATCTGCACCATTGTATAATAACTTCATAAAAAAATACTAAAGGTAAAATTAAAGTGATGTCTCTGATGATATTAAAAAAATAATAACCACTGAGAGATGGTTGGCCCTTACTTATCACCGCTCGTATCTCGAAGTATCCACCTATTGAAAACTAAAATTTTTAAAATCTCGCTTGGCGATTGACTGTTCCATAGTGCCCATAGAAACAACTACCATCTTAGCGTCCATTGGACCACACCATTTTTTTTTTTTTTAAACCATATGATTATCCTCTTTTTTTCATTTTTCATTTTAAGATGGCACAAAGCTGATAAATATCAATTACAATGAAATAAGCATATGATAATGCATAAAATATAAGCATATCAGTTTTGTCCAAACTTAACAAATGCATATTCAATTTTATTTTACAGTATTAAGCAGATTATTCGCAACATTCTTGGACAAAATAAGAAGAGTATTGTATCCTAGAACAATTTAAGTACTCTTAAATGGACAAAAACACAAAAGGTAAATACTTCTTTCTTAGTCTTTGTTACAGTCACTCAACTTTTGTATTAATACGGCTTCTTTTATTTACAGATATGAAAACGACCAAAGCAGTTCAATTTTCGTAAAATACATAGCTTGAAATATATATTTTAAAGAATATGTTGTATAAATTTTGCAAAATAAATAATGGACTTAAATACGTTCTATTAATGAAATCTGGTATACTGCGTTCCGACATCCCTGATTCTGCTCACGTAGCAGCCAACCGTCGTCGATGCTCTAGACACTTCTTGATCCACGATCCTGATCGCCTTTCAGTGTTGTTGGAGGCTAATAATAGTAACACTAGCAGAAATAGCAAATCACAGATCACACCTCGCCTATAGTATCAACTCGCCAAGTTCTCGACGAATCTTCTGAACGAGTCATGATTCCGATTCGGTAGTAGGTAAATGCATTTGCCACTATCTACCCTCGCAAGAGGGAGATTGTGATTTGTTCACGTTCCCACGTGTGATTTGTTTCCAGTTATTTATTTATAATCGTTTCTCGATTGTGATTGTTGAGAATGTGCAAACCAAGTACATACGTTTCGCACGTAAGTTTTGACTGAAAATCCTGTCAATATACAAGAGGATTTCCAATAAAAAATCATATCTTTGAAATATCTTACATTAGGCCGCTTTAATGTATCATGCCTAAGAAAAAAATTCCAGAACATTAATGGCTGCAAGTACTATTCATCACTTGCATCTTGATCGATCCGGTCCCGTAGGATACCGTTGTAAGTGTTTACAATCTGACTATTTTTGCAATGTCTTAAAATATTTGTGCTACGAAGACGCCGCACTGTAAGCTCAGCTATAGGCTGTGTAGTCTACCCACCATTAAGCGAATTTATTGGTGGTATAGGTATCTACTCTTTAATTACGGTTAAGTACGTATTGCCAATAATCTTGAAATAAAAATCTTTGTTTTTATTCGGTAAAATCTGGAGCGAACAACACTGGTGGTAGGACGCAGTGATTATATACTCTTTGGTAGGACGTCTTTTGAGTCCGCACGTGTAGGTCCCACTACCCCACCTATTTCTGCCGTGAAGCAGCAATGCGTTTCGGTTTGAAGGGTGGGACAGCCATTGTATTGTTAAAACAGACCTTACAACTCATGACTCGATATGAGTGGCGAATTTCACGTTGTCTATGGGCTCCGGTTACCCCTTAACACCAGGTGGACCGAGAGCTCGAAAAGTGGGTGCTGCATGAACTGAATGATCGCCAGAGCGACGAACGCGTCACGGCATGTATTGCGTTGTTCAATAGACAGAAACTAAATAATTTTAAACCACATTTGCGATGAAAATTTGTTTTTTTTAATAATCGTAAGCGGTCATTTTGTCAGTTAGACCTACACAATTTCCCCAACGAAATTTTACCCCGAAAAAGTCCTGGTTACTGTTTGGTTGTCTAGTGCTGGTATAATTCATCACAGCTTACTAAATAGAATCAGCATTACGTTGTTTATTATGATGATACTAGACCCAATGATGGTGAAGCTCGTAAATTTCTGGCCAGCCTTGGTTAATCGCTTGTTCCCTCTGCTCCTACACGACAACGCTCAACCTTTAACGTCACAACGGAGGGTCTCTTAAGACTACTAGGGTAGGAAGTTTTGTGCTATCCATCATGCTCATCAGACCTTGCGCTGAGACACTTCTACTTTTTCCAGTTCGAATAATTTCTTGGCAGGGAAAAAATACCAAATCGAGGCTGTACAAAATGCCTCTGGCGCTTTCGCCAACGACACCGCCATCTACTACTCGTGTAGGAAGAAGGCGTTGCTTCATTGACGACTTCAGACCGCAGCTACCACCATGGGACAGTGGTTCCGGAAGTGGCGCATCGACATCAACCCCACGAAAAGCACAGCGGTGATCTTCAAAAGGGGTCGTCCTCCGAACACCACGTTGAGCATCCCCCTCCCGACTAGGCGCGTCGACACCTCCGCCTCCGCCATTCGCCCAATTACGATGTTCGACCAGCCCATACCGTGGGCCCCGAAGGTCAAATATTTAGGCGTCACCCTCGACAGTAGGATGACATTCCGCCCTCACATTAAGACGGTACGCGACCGTGCCGCCTTCATTCTAGGACGTCTCTACCCGATGATATGCCGGCGAAGTAAAATGTCCCTTAGAAATAAGGTGACACTCTACAAAACTTGCATACGCCCCGTCATGACATATGCAAGTGTAATGTTCGCTCACGCGGCCCGCACTCGCCTAAAATCATTTCAAATTATCCAATCCCGTTTTTGCAGGATAGCCGTCGGAACCCCGTGGTTCGTCAGGAACGTCGACCTCCATGACGACCTGGACTTAGAGTCCATCAGTAAGTATATACAGTCGGCGTCGATGCGCCACTTCGATAAAGCGGCACGACACGAGAACCCTCTCATCGTGGCCGCCGGTAACTACATTCCCGATCCTGCGGACAGAATGGAAAGCAGTCGACGTCGCCCAAAACACGTCATCTCGGATCCTCCCGATCCACTAACGGTGCTTTTAGGTACCTCAAGCACCGGTCACCGTTCTCGTCGAACCCGTCGCTTGCGACGAAGGGCTCGACGAGTAAATTAACTCTCAGACACAGCCCACTGAGTTTCTCGCCGGATCTTCTCAGTGGGTCGCGTTTCCGATCCGGTGGTAGATTCTGCGAAGCACGACTCTTGCTAGGGTTCGTGTTAGCATCGTAGTCAGGTTTGAGCCCCGTGAGCTCACTTACAAACGTTAGGGCGAAGCTGAAATAGCCTCTCAAATGCCTTTGAAGATTTTGTTAGCTCCCATACCTGGACTTCTTCAAGGGCAGAAAATTTTATTAAAAATTATGACTGCGCTGGCAAATGCATCGATCCATGGATATATATTCAGATGGATTGATAAAAATAAAAAACAAAAAACTTTCTGTATGTACATAAATTAAACAGCAATTTTGTAGGTAGACCTAATTTACACTTTGGTGGCTATTAGTTTTTAACACTTACGAGTCCACACGGCCAAATACCATCCTACTTATTAGTGCTTCGCATCTGTCACGTCATGAAAAAGGGGCAATCGTTATATTATTATTATACCGTAGGGTCTTAGACCTCATATCTAATGGTATGGCAGGCTGCAGAAATCCAGCTTATGACTGTTAGCTTGTTCACCTGGTTGTTGAATAGAAAAAGGGTAATTGCATGAACTTGCCAGTGTCTTGACTTTAAAAAAACCTTATCCCAACTCTACTGATAATATTTTGGAAATAAATAAATACGAAGCATGCTTTTATAACTTTTTATTTAATCTAGGCTGATGCTTCAGGCAAAGTGGTGATAATGTCTGAGTCACCAGGGTCTGTGATGGCGAGTGTGCACACTCTGTAGTATTTTCCGCATGCTGTTCCTAATTCAATGTTGTTCCCGCTGTAGTGGTGAACGCCTGTCTTAGCTAGGAGGGCGTAGTATTCAATCTCAGATTTCCTGTTAATATTTAAAATATATTTGTATTATGTGATGATCTTATATATAAATAAATATAAATGCACTGTACATTTAAACCAACATTAAATTGAAATGTTAAAACTGAATTGTGAACTCAAAATAACAACAGTTATGGCAGCACCAACACATAAGCCAAACTTTTCTCAGATTAACTAACCACTCAGTGGATTTCAATAATATTCGGCATAGTCAAGTTTCTACAACTGTCAATAACTTCATTCAACTTCATTGACTTATTCATATAAATACAACCTATGGATTACATAAAATATTTGAATAGAAAACATAATTCTTACCTGCCAAAGTGCAGTATCGAGTTTAAAGACTACTCCATAGGTTCCCCACATTGTGATCCAGCAAAACAGTATTAAGAAACGAATGCAATTTAATCGAATTTATAATTTATCATTAAAGGTAAATTAAAAATTATTTGTTTAAAAGATACATACGCCCAAAAAAATTGCTATACCACTTACACTATTCTTAGTCTTAGTTCAATTTAACCTTATTTCTGCGAACTGTTTTACTAAACCACAAAGGGAATCCATACTTCTTTGTCAGTAAGACTCCATATGCATCCCTTTGACAAGTATTGGGAAACTCTACTTCTCAGTAGCCTCACCTTAGCGGAGGAGCATTTTTAGCGATGATAACCAGCTTTGCTTTGCCTTGTCGAAGAGTTTTCAAAGTTTGCTTGTATCCTAAGCAATATTTTCCCGATTTCATCACCAAGGCAAGGCGGGAGTTAATTGACTCGATGGTCTTTTTCTGTAATACAAATATGAAGCATTTATAAATTATAAAAAAAAAACTACCGAAACAGATTACAATTGACAAAAAACTTAATGTGTGATACGTACTCAAACTCAAAAATTACATAATTTGTGAGTCTATCAAGTATTAGTTTATTTAGGACTTAATGAGGGAGAAATTATTTAAACATTTTTGTTAAAAATTAGGCCCAAGTCCAATATATTTAGTGCTCATCAAGTATGGTACACGTGGTGTCGTGTCTCTTACCTGTTTCTTTGCTGCAACCATTTTGGAAGCGTAAATGCTAATGAATCCTAAAATAAAACAATGTATTTAAATAACCTCTATAAGTATTATAAAATGATTTATTTAATGCAGTCAGTGCGATAGAAACAGAATGAAACGTGGAGAAATCTAACCTCACCAAGAGCACAAATGGAAAAGAAGCGGCTCAAAACTCAAATGAAAAAGGTCGATCTAGAGATGTGATGGTGAATGATGATCTGAAAATGTTATGTTCGAAGAATGGCTTTATAGCAAAAATCGATTATTAGCGATACCATCGAAGAATGCTTGTGAATAATGTGAATCGATCTCGACTGTTTCAATGTTTAGATATAAAATATTCACTATTAATTGCCTTCCCGATACCCTAGTATTAAATGTGTCAATGTTTTTGTTCCACTTAATCTCTTTGTGCACTTAAATAACTAAATACAATAAGAAAAAAAAGAGAGAAGAAATTCTATACCGGTTTTAATTAAGTGCACACTAGTACATTGTTTCCATTTTTGCGCTAAATAATACATTCTTCAGCATTATAGTGAATAATCTATTTTTCAAAATAGAATACGCTAGTAGAAGCAGGTGGCGGAGCGTAAGAAAGAGCTATTCTCTATTTGTACCGATTGGCTGCGGTTGGGCCCTAGTTAGAAGGAAGTTTTAACTCAACTCCAGCTCCTGTATGAGACGCCCAAAACACGTCATTTCGAATCCTCCCGATCCACTAACGTGCTTTTAGGTGCTTGAAGCACCGATCATCGTTCACGTCGAACGCTTGCGATTAAAGGCTCGACGAGTAAATTAACCTACAGACATAGCCCACTGAATTTCTCGCCGGATCTTCTCAGTGGGTCGCGTTTCCGATCCGGTGGTAGATTCTGCGAAGCACGGCTCTTGCTAGAATTCGTATTAGCAATGTCGTCAGGTTTGAGCCCCGTGAGCTCACCTACTACTTAAGGTTACGCTGAAATAGCCTCTCAAAGCTCTCAGCTTGAGTAGGATAAAGAAAATGTATGAGACAGCATCATTTGGTAACGGTTCAAGGCGACAGGTTTAGGTTGCATGACGTGTTTTGTGGATTGTCGATTGCGATGTCGCAAAGTTGACAATGAATAGCGATCGGTTGGCAGTAAATCGTTCCGCCTTTGTAGGCTAATTCTGGTCCAGCGGGATAATCGAAACACCAGCTGTACCGCGCGGGCAGCTTGACGGGCACCGACCGTGCTAACCGAAGTAAAGTCGTTTTCGCAGACTTCTACTGCATCGGGTGTATTTAGGCTGTTCACGTGCCTGATTGCCGTGTATCCTGCGGTCTGTCTGTCTCTGGTTTTGTTTTTCGGGGTCCAAATGTTTCAGCGAGAGTATAGGGGGCTTGTTTAACGGATAGCTTCGGCAGTCTCGCATACTCCGCGTTGAAATTTCGTAAAAGAATCAGAATCTGGAAAAAAAGAATTCATTAGGATTTCATTTTATTACTGGTGGTAAGACCTCTTGTGAGTCTATGCGGGTAGGTACCACCACCCTGCCTATTTCTGCCATGAAGCAGTAATGCGTTTCGGTTTGAAGGGTGGGGCAGCATTGTAACTATACTGAGACCTTATAATTTATGTCTAGGTGGCGGCATTTACGTTTTAGATGTCTATAAGGTCCAGTAACCACTTAACACCAGGTGGGCCGTGAGGTCGTCACCCACATAAGCAATAAAAAAAAGAAAAAGGGAAAAATTCAAAGATTAATATATATTAATCACAAAATTATCAGGTTTTTTACATATTTTTTAATCTAATTTCTTGCTCGAGTCAACGTTTTCTTGATGAAACGTACAGGTATCTCTTGAGGTCTTCATTTTCTGAATGCTGAAAGCAGACGCAAGAAGCAGACCCAAGAGACCTTTAATAAATCAATTGGTTTAAAAAAAATATTATTGTTAAATGATAAAATTTAATTTAATGGTCATCATGATGACAGCAATATTTTATCATTATATTACTAGAAACAGCAAACAAAATTTAATGTCGGAAACTCGCATAATATCATTGTTTCTTTGATCACATTTAGCTACAAAGCCTTGTTGTAGATGGCTTGCGTAGGAAAATAGTCAAGAAGCTGCAAGTAATATTAAACCATGTTTTCATGACAAAGGATAAAAAGTTTACCTAAAGATCTGGGATATTATTATGTTTTCTTAGTTAATTTCATTTTATTCCTTTCCAGTTCACTTTTCTTTTAACTGGCGTGGCTGCGGTCCTTTGCTCCATATATTTTGTTAATTGGGCTATTTTTCATATTCCTGTCTCTTGGGTGACTTACATAGCGCCTGAAAAAAAACTCAAAAGTTTAAGCTTTATTTAAGTTTAACCTTATGCTTTATTTTTATTTTTTATTGCTCTTGTAGGCAAACGTGCATATGGCCCACCGGATGGTGAGGGTTTACCGTCACCCATGGACGTCACCAATGCCAGGGGGATATCCAAGCCTACCGTTAAGTGCTCTCCACAAGCCTCGTTTGAAGAAGGACATGTCATAGCGCTAGGGAAATGCCGTGGAGGGAAGCTCATTTCAAAGCCGGATGGTGTATGGCAGAAAACATCTCTGGAAACGCACTGTGGATGAATGCAGTGGCTCCAGGTAGTATGAATGAACTCAACTCTGGTGGCAGGCGGTGGGATTGTAAAAACGAAATGCTGAAATCATCTCAAGCAATTCCTCAGAGGTAGTGCTAGTGGAACTTAAGCGTTCGCTTGGAACTGATGTTGCGACTACAATTAGATATTGTTGTGCTTATTTGTACAGTTAAGGAAATACAAATTTCATATCATCTCTGCAAATGGGCTTACTCATTTACCGATAATCGAGCGAGAGAGGACTTTCTCTCTCTCGTTCTAACTGATGCGTTCGGAAGCTTGGGTATTTTAAATAGGATCAGTTTGATTCGATTTGATAGCAAGTACTTTTGATTCGACACCGAATAAGTATCACAAGATTGATTCAATGCTATTAGTAGGTACTTGGCATCGAATCAAAAGTATCGAGTACCTACTCGTATTTACTAGTATCGGAATGTCCCTAATTATGTGTATTATCTATGATATAGATTATACACTGCCACTTGCCAGTCAAATACGTATAGTCTATGCTTGCCAGTATGGCTAATTTCTGAAATTTGCATTTACATTAGACGTGCGCTA